>NC_083596.1:4944192-5244192 GCF_027579695.1 Neoarius graeffei
CTTTATGTTTATTAAATAAGTCAGTTCTTCATGTCTTAAAGTAATGATGGATGCAGTTTCCCTTTATTTAGTTGTTCGGTTCTTGATGTAATACTGTATGGATTACTACAGTTGCGGATGGAATAGGGCTATTTTATTATTTGTATTGTTATTATTTACTATTTACTGTTTGATCTGAAGCACATTAAGAAGGAAAGAAACTCATCCACTAATTACCTTTTGACAAGGCACACCTCTTAATTGAAGAGTATTCCAGGTGACGACCTCATGAAGCTGGTTAAGATAATGCCAAGAGTGTGCAAAGCATCATTAAGGGAAACACTGGATACTTTCAAGAATCTAAAATATCAAACAGATTTTGTTTCACACTTTTTTTGTTTACCATATACAGTAATTCCTGATATGTTCCAGAAGTTATTTCACAGTTTTGATGTCTTCAGTGTTGTTCTACAATGTAGAAAAGACAAAATATAGAAAAACCTATGAATGAGTAGAGTAGGGGTGTACAAACTTTTGACTGGTCCTGTATATGTTAGAGAAAATGTATTTGGAGACCTCAAACTGTGAAGGCATATTAGGGCTATCGTAGGTAAAAAGCAAATGGAGGTGAGGGAGGGGGATGATATTTAAAAAAAAAAAAAAAAAACCTTTCAGTTTCTGAAATTAAAGGCAAAATTTACAAGAAAAAAAATCAGAAATTATCTGAGATTATCAAGCCATTCATCTCATCTCATCTCATTATCTGTAGCCGCTTTATCCTGTTCTACAGGGTCGCGGGCGAGCTGGATCCTATCCCAGCTGACTACGGGCGAAAGGCGGGGTTCACCCTGGACAAGTCGCCAGGTCATCACAGGGCTGACACATAGACACAGACAACCATTCACACTCACATTCACACCTACGCTCAATTTAGAGTCACCAGTTAACCTAACCTGCATGTCTTTGGACTGTGGGGGAAACCGGAGCACCCGGAGGAAACCCACGCGGACACGGGGAGAACATGCAAACTCCGCACAGAAAGGCCCTCGCCGGCCACGGGGCTCGAACCCGGACCTTCTTGCTGTGAGGCGACAGCGCTAACCACTACATCACCGTGCCGCCTCAAGCCATTCATTTGTGAGAAAAAAAAAATAAGAAATTCCAAGATTAAGAAGTCACAAAAAAAAAAAAAATCTGAAACAATCTCAGTCTCATGTTTCACAGGGTCCTGGCTGCAGTGCATTCTGGGAAATGTAGTTGAAAATCTCTCTGCACTTTATTCTTTTATCTTCCATGACTAAGAATGTAAGGCTGCATTTCCTATAACTCTTGGCTCAGCCATGGCATCTGTGGTGTGATTGCGTTGATCCGACCTTGCAAAGTGAAGTGATCTCGGTCTTTGACCAAAAAAAAAAGAATCCAAGTGTGGGCGGCACGGTGGTGTAGTGGTTATCACTGTCGCCTCACAGCAAGAAGGTCCGGGTTCGAGCCCCGTGGCCAGCGAGGGCCTTTCTGTGCGGAGTTTGCATGTTCTCCCCGTGTCCCCGTGGGTTTCCTCCGGGTGCTCCGGTTTCCCCCACAGTCCAAAGACATGCAGGTTAGGTTAACTGGTGACTCTAAATTGAGCGTAGGTGTGAATGTGAGTGTGAATGGTTGTCTGTGTCTATGTGTCAGCCCTGTGATGACCTGGCGACTTGTCCAGGGTGTACCCCGCCTTTCGCCCGTAGTCAGCTGGGATAGGCTCCAGCTTGCCTGCGACCCTGTAGAACAGGATAAAGCGGCTAGAGATAATGAGATGAGAAATCCAAGTGGTTTTTTTTTCTCCCCTTTTAAAGTTGTGACATTTTTAATCTCAGAATGTCTAAGTTTATTTTCTCACAAATGTCTGACTATAATTTCAGGGAAGATCTGAGGGATTTTTGGTTTATTTTGTTTTTTCTTGTAAATTTCCTACTTTATTCTCAGAAATTCTTAGTTTTTTAGTTTAGGGGTCTCTCTCTCTCTCTCTCTCTTTCAAAATATTACCCCCTCACTCTGTTTTTTTTTTTTGCTTTTTTCCCCCCCTACAATGGTCCTGATACACAATCATATCAAACACCCCAAGTGTGGAAAATAAAAATATTAATGAAATATAAGTTATGGAATTATTGGGAAATAGAAATACAGTAATTAGTTAACAACAAATGTACAGTGTACAGGGTGTTTTAATTTATGCACATGATAATTTACTTTTGTACTTAAATCCGGCAAGGGTACATAAGCGAATGTTAGAATGTTGATATTAATAAAACTGGTAGAGATATATATCATGCTTTAAAATGTAAATAAATAAACACATCATCAAATATGATTTGACTAAGAGTGCCAAAACTTTTACATATAACTATATGCTGTGAAAAATATTGACTTCTGTCCTTGTAGGTTTGTGTGAGAGAAATGAGATGAATTCATTAGTTGCAGGCCAAGAGGTGCGTTTGACTAATGCCGCTTTTCCACTACCAACGCGGCTGAGTCGGGCTGAGCCGTGCCGTGCTGAGTTGGGCTGAGTCGAGCTGAGCGGGGCTGTTGGAGTTGCATTTCGACTACCACCGCACTGAACCGTGCTGGCTGGAAGTGGGTGGACACATTGGGCGGAGTTAGCGAAAGTGGGTGGACGTCACGTGATGTCATTAAGCGGCGCAAACAGTGACATCAGTGACCTTTTAAGCGGTAGTCTCATGACCCGGATAGTAAACAATAAACATGGAGGACATGGAGTCATTAGTGTTGCTGGTCTTGGTGCTGTGGCTTGTTGTCACCGACAACGCCAACAGATACTGGCAAGAGCGTATAGATGAGGCGAGGCGCATAAGGCTTCAGAAATTCTCGTAATTCATAATTCTTCTTCTTCCAGGTTTACGGTGTTTACAGATCCCAGCGCGCTCGCGGGGCGTGTATGGGCATGTGAGAACACTCCTCCTCACCAATCAGTGCACAGGGGAGTGTCTCCTCACGCCCCTAGCCTCACTCAGCTCGGTTTGGCTCGCTTCAGCCCCACTCCAAAACCGTGCGAGTTTTGGGGGCTGAGTAAGGCTGAAGCGAGCTGAGTCGTGCTGTTCTGAGGTAGTCGAAACGCGAGCCGTGTCGGGCTGAAGTGAGCTGAAAAAGGGTAGTGGAAAAGGGCCATAAGTGAAAGAATGGGGAGGTGGGGGGTCAAAACTTTTGTTCGTGCTTGAAAGCAGCAAACAGGATGCAGCAGCAGCACTTGGTGCCGATACATTATCCTCTCCAGAGAGCCGGGATCTTAAGGCTAGTGTCCTTCTGACGCTTCCTGTGCTAATCATACGAGCAGGATACCGTCCGGCCTGTGTTACTCACACAATTAAACAATTAAAGCTTTTATAGAGTCTGCGTTCGTCGGGGGAGGGGGGACTAAATTGAAATTTCCTTTTTGCTAATGGAAGAAGATGGACAGAAGCGGTGTGGGATTTGAAAGCTTGAGCTGAGTGCATTATAAAGCGTTTAGAGAGCTTGATGTCTCCCACTGTGTAAAAATGGATCTCGGCGCCACCTATTCTTTTGAGAGGGTACAAGAGGCACTTAAGCGGCTTTTTCTCCAGCAGTTAGCACATCACTAAATGTTTTAGCAGTCCATTGAGAAGCATTGACTCCCTGCTCAGTATTCTACTAGTTTGCTATTAGATTGCTAAAGTGATTTTTATAAAAAAAATAGTCCGCAGTACGTGTGTTTGTAAATTATTGTTGAAATACTGGAGCTCAGGGAGTTCAATTTCAATTCAATTCCTTTGAATCAATAAGGATTCCACCAGGTGACATTGTCGAAATGTAGAGACACGAACCTCTATCCGAACCGTGATTTTTAGAGACTTAACAAATATGCAAAACAAATGTGTAATCTAGGCTACGTTCACACTGCAGGCTGAAGTGACTCAAATCCGATCTTTTCGCCCATATGTGACCTGTATCCGATCTTTTATTGACAATATGAACGACACAGATCCGATTTTTTCAAATCCGACCCAGGCCGTTTGGATATGTGGTCCTAATTCCGATTCCTATCCGCTCTTTTCATGCGACTTCAGTCTGAACCGCCAGGTCGCATTCATCCGACTTACACGTCATCAACAAGCCACAAACGTCACTATTCTGCGCTGAAGTAGGCGGCGGGTCTCTCAAAAAAGTTACAACAACATGGCGCATAATCACGGGCGCAGATAGAGGGGGGGACTCGTCCCACCCAGATTTAAATTCACCTCGTTCGGTCTCCCCCACTTATAGGGAGGAAAAAACGTCTATGCTGTCTTTCTTTGCATAAGGCAAACCTCACGGAAAAATCAAAAGACTAATTACCATTCGGTTTATTGAGGTGCACAGCAGTACAGACATAGTTGCAACAACTCACATAAAACAAAGACTGATATTCGGTTGGTTGAGCTGCGCAGACTGCACAGGTTGCGAGCTCGAGCTTGGTTGCTATGGTTACTAACAACAAGTTTGACAGGCATATCGGGGTTGGGGTTGGTTTGCTGGCAGCTTTGTCCCCCCCAGTTTTTTGTCCCTCCCAGTTCAAAAAACGTATCTGCGCCCCTGCGCATGACATCAGTGCGAGGGACGCTTCGGGCTGTGAAGGTTCTGAATCTTCTCAATGGAAGGACGCAGAGGTTAGGGAGCTGATTTCCATTTGGGGGGATGCAGCTATTCAAGCTACATTGGATGAGTCATACCGCAACCAGGCGGTTTTACTTCCGTAAACACTGGCCATGCTCACTGCGTGTGACGTCGTCGTATCCTGCAATGCGCATGCGGAACACTTTTAGGTCGCTTTTCGTTCATACTGAGGATCACATACAAGTTGCATATATTTGTTAATGTGAACGACCTC
The DNA here is from genome assembly GCF_027579695.1 of Neoarius graeffei. NCBI lineage: Eukaryota > Metazoa > Chordata > Actinopteri > Siluriformes > Ariidae > Neoarius > Neoarius graeffei. Next base: position 4,949,054 of record NC_083596.1, read on the forward strand.
ACAAAAAAATCGGATTTCACAGAAAAATCGGAATTGAGCATTAAGCCTTGCAGTGTGAACGTAGCGCTAGTGATCCAGCTCTTTTCGGTTTATTTAACTCGGGTCATTACAGTGATTCAGATGATTTGACTCGGCTCTCTGGCACTTTTCAGTGAGTCAAAATATTTGACTCGGATCATATAACTCGGATGATATGACTCAGCTCTCTGGTTCTTTTCGCTGAGTCAGATTATTTAACTTGATCATTTGATTCAACTGTGTTTTTTTTTTTCTTCACACTGAGTCAGATCATTCAACTCAGATCGTTTGACTCAGCTTCCTGGTTCTTTTCAGTGGCTCAGAATATTGACTCGGATCATATAACTCAGATAATTTGACTCAGCTCTCTGATTCTTTTTTTGTGAGTGAGGTTATTTGATTCAGATCATTTGAATCAGCTTACCAGCTCTTTTCAGCGAGTCAGATCATATGACTAAGATAATTTGACTCAGCTCTCCAGGTCATTACAGTGAGTCAGATCATTTACCTCAGATTATTCAACTCCGCTCTCTGCCACTTTTTGAGTGAGTCGCATCATTCATATCGGATCATGTAACTCATGTTATTTGACTCAGCTCTCTGGTTCTTTTCAGTGAGTCAGATCATTTGATTCATATCATTTGAATTGGCTCTTTTCAATGAGTCAGATTATTTGATTCAGATCATTTGACTGAGTTCTCTGGCACTTTTCGGTGAGTCAGAATATTTGACTCAGATCATACAACTCTGATGATTTGACTCAGCTCTCTGGTTCTTTTCACTGAGTAAGATCATATTACTTGTATTGTTTGACTCAGTTCTCTGACACTTTTCAGTGAGTCAAATTCATTTGACTCAGATTGTTTGACTCCGGTCTCTGGTTCTTTTTGGCGAGTGAGATTATTTGATTCATATCATATGAATCAGCTCTCCAGCTCTTTTCAGTAAGTCAGATCATTTGACTCAGCTCTCTGGCACTTTTCAGTGAGGCAGATCATTTGACTCAGGTCTCCAGCTCTTTTGGCGAGTCAGATAATTTACCTCAGATTATTCAACTCTGCTCCCTGCCAATTTTCAGTGAGTCAGATCATTTGACTCAGCTCTCTGAGACTTTTCATTGGGTCAAAATATTTGATTCATATCATTTGAATTGGCTCTTTTCAACGAGTCAGATCATTTGACTCAGCCTTCTGGCACTTTTCAGTGGGTCAAAGCATTTGACTCTGATCATATAACTCATATGATTTACTTCAGTTCTCTGGTTCTTTTCAGTGAGTCAGATCATTTGATTCATGTCATTTGACTCAGCCTTCTGGCACTTTTCAGTGGGTCAGAACATTTGACCCGGATCATATGACTCATATGATTTGACTCAGTTCTCTGGTTCTTTTCAGTGAGTCAGATCATTTGATTCATGTCATTTGAATTGGCTCTTTTCAACGAGTCAGATCATTTCACTCAGCCTTCTGGCACTTTTCAGTGGGTCAGAACATTTGATGCGGATCATATAACTCAAATTATTTGACTCAGCTCTCTGGTTCTTTTCAGCGAGTCACATTTGATTCCTATCATTTGACTCAGCTCTCCAGCTCCTTTCACTGAGTCAGTTCATTTAACTCAGATTGTTTTACTCAGCTCTTTGGCCATTTTCAGTGAGCAATAAAGCAATGATCCATTACTTCCATACATCATTGCCCATCCCATCCATAGTTTGCTTATCTGGGCTTGCATTGTGCAGCTTATCTTCTCAACTGGATACAGAAGTATTATGCATCCATAATGTCTTTAACTGAACACCTGGTGGCTTATACCTTTGTTGCAAAATTTATTTTATAACAGCTGTCAAGCCCGGCATAAACATCCTGAGCTGAATAGTAAAGTCTTTCGGCGACAGCAGACACGTGGACGAGTTGGAATTTCATTGGCTTTCCACATGGAGGAGCCGATCAGATTGCAACGTGTCTCTGCTGTTGTGTACTTGAGTATATTTTACTCTGAAAATCTCATTGTGTCACAGTGGTATGAAAGAAACAAACTTTTGAACACTGCAACACAATGTGCTTTCCCATGGAGTCAAAACAGTTCATGGAATCTCATCTTTAAAAGCTATTGGAGAGTTAGTGGTGAGCTCATCTCATCCCCAGACTCTCTGCCAACGGCTCATAGAGTGTCTGATATCTCATACATCTGGTAATCTTTTCTGGCTACAAGCTTCAGAATCTTGCGTAAAGGGTGAGGTTGGAAACCACTGTTGAATGTGTGTGACCTTTGAACCCTCAGGCTGCACTGCCTGAGAAACCATCATGCTAATAAGACAAGTATAGCTACATGGGCTCGGAAAGAAGAAGAAACCTTTATTTTTCACACGTACACTCAAGCACAGCAAAATTCCTCCTCTGCATTTAACCCATATGAAGCAGTGAACACATACCCAGAGCAGTGGGCAGCTATGCTACAGCACCTGGGGGTTCGGTGCCTTGCTCAAGGGCGCTTCAGCCATGATACAAAGGGAGGGGCAAGTGCTATTCATTCACTCAACTCTTTTACATTTTCCCTGCCGGTAACAGGAATTGAACCAGCGACCCTTTGGGCCCCATGCTTGCTTCTTTAACCTTCAGGCCATGGCTGCCCTGAAGTACTGCCCCGGGAGTACTTTGGAAAACCGTTGTCACTTAACACAGTCCACCGCTGCATCCAGAAATGCAACATAAAACTCTATTACGCAAGAGGAAGCCATGGCTTAATGGGACCAAACAGTCACTGGTTTGATTCCCTGGACCAGCAGGAATGGCTGAAGTGCCCTTGAGCAAGGCATCTAACCCCTAACTGCTCCCTGGGCTGCTCTGGGTATGTTGTACATCGCTCTGGATAAGATAAAAGTGTCTGCTAAATGCCTGTAATGTAATATAATGTAGAATCTGATTGGTTCTGTTCTCCGGTTTCCTGTGTTTAATTTTTTCTCAGTGGTTTTAAATACATTAGTAGCAAGTACAGTAGATGTGGTTGGTCTGTCTGTGTGAAAGTAGGATATTTTTATTTCCAAAAGGTACCAGATTCTTTCCTGAATGCTGAATCTGGATTGCAGGACTAATGACAGCACTTTCATCAGCCTGCTTCAAGGCTTTCAGTTATTGCTTTCAGAATAAGATGTTTAGTAAGTTTTCAATGTATACCGCCTGAACCCATGATTATTTTCTGTGCATACGTTGTGTAAATTATTAAAGACGTGTGTTACCATGCTGTACGGTGAAACATATTTGTTCTCCACACTGATTACCGCTTCAGTGGTCATGTCCTATAAATCCTTACCATACCCAAAACGTCACAACGCAGGCTGTGCTACATGTTGTTGACGTTGCTGTTACGTTTCTTGAACTTAGATTCGTGCTAATATTCTATAACGTGAATATAAACATGACCAAAATCCAATCTCCCAACAAATAGCGTCCAGAATGACTTTCTATGGTTGACCACATCAAAGTATTTAACCGTCGAAGACCAGAAACAGGGCGCAAGGTCAGGTACAGAAGCCATTGGAGTTATTAACGGCTGAATTATTTCCTGTTCTCGTTCCATGGATGAAATGCTTTCTGCTTTTCTTTCATTCTCGATCCAGGCAATAGAGTTCGTTTCATCAGTTTTTTCGCCCTCTCATAGCGCTTCGTTGAACTTTCTCCTACTCTCTTTCTATTCTTTGCGCTTCACCATCCATTTGATCTGCTGCCTGATTTCTCTGTACTCTGGCCGCTCGAGTGGGCGAGCACCGACCGAAGAACCAATCGAGTGAAACGCCTCTTTTAATTTCCCTGCGCTCGATAATCCAGCAGGGCTTGAAAGAAAAAAGAAAAGGCACTCCATCCATCACTTCCGTCCTGTATGGTATTTATTTATTTATTTATTTATTTCCCTTCAAATATAATTAATTAATTTTCAGGATTGCCTGAAGAACTTGGTCGGTCTATCTACCTCTATCTATCTATCTATCTATCTATCTATCTATCTATCTATCTATCTATCTATCTATCTATTGTTTTTTCATCTTTTTTTTCTTTAGCATCAGCACTTTTGATGTATCAGTGTAAGAAGTACAAACTGACTAGCATGACTAGCATAATATGAGCCAAAAAAATATTATATCTAGTTAGCGAGTCAGGTCAAACTGGGACACACTTTAAATGAACCAACAGAAATGTTGTTGTTCTTATTGTTGTTTTTCTTTTCTTTTAATTGGCCACATTAAACCAGACTAGACCTCATAAGATGTTCATGGATGTATCCGTTCAGTTGCTGCTCACTGCGCCTTGAAAGAAAAAGTAGTATCACATCACCTGCTGCATTATTTTTGTATGCAAAAGTTTGCATCCCTTCTGATTTCTGATTGTAAAATGAGAACTAGACAGAGACTGTGACTAAAGTCACAGTAATTTGCGCTAGCTGTTACAAACCGGGACGTTTAGTCCCCGTACCCTGTGGATCATTCCGGATCAGTGATCCAGATCAGCACCAAAAGTCATAGCAATGTAATTCAGCCCAGAGGTATTTTTCATGTGAAATCTGGTTCTGATTGGTTGAAAACTGAGGGAGGAATAGTGTTCTAAAAAATGTTAGGATGATAATAATAATAATAGGCGGCACGGTGGTGTAGTGGTTAGCGCTGTCGCCTCACAGCAAGAAGGTCCGGGTTCAAGCCCCGTGGCCGGCGAGGGCCTTTCTGTGTGGAGTTTGCATGTTCTCCCCGTGTCCGCGTGGGTTTCCTCCAGGTGCTCCGGTTTCCCCCACAGTCCAAAGACATGCAGGTTAGGTTAACTGGTGACTCTAAATTGAGCGTAGGTGTGAATGTGAGTGTGAATGGTTGTCTGTGTCTATGTGTCAGCCCTGTGATGACCTGGCGACTTGTCCAGGGTGTACCCCGCCTTTCGCCCGTAGTCAGCTGGGATAGGCTCCAGCTCGCCCGCGACCCTGTAGAACAGGATAAAGTGGCTACAGATAATGAGATGAGATGAGATGAGATAATAATAATAAAGTAGAAAAATCCTGAGTGAGAGTAACAATTTTCACCAGCACTGCTAGCGCAAATTAAATATATCGCAACACAAGGCAACAACCCAAAAACTTAAAGCAATATGCAAAACAAACTTTTGTAGTGATAGAACTGTATATTTTTCCATGATTAATCTTACCATTAACACTAATTACCATTAACTAAAACCAGACACATTAACCCCTTCAGTGCCCTTGGACGAATCACGTACGTCATGAAATCTTTTACCGCTGTGCCTTATGATGTACACTACTCGTCATAAACACCTCCTTTTATGTACCTTACATGGCACATTACTTTTACTTCATATGAATTACAGTCAATGACTAAAACATTCTTCCGTCATAAAGCACAGCGGTAAAAGATTTCATGACGTACGCGACTCGTCCAAGGGCATTGAAGGGGTTAAATGTCAGGTTATTAAAGGTGGTTCATGGTTCCTTCATTCTGTTCTAAGGGCATACATACTTTTGCACTCACCTATATCTAATTTGTATGAAGCATAAAATTATTTTCTTCTTGCAAAATAAAAACAGCAGATGAGCCCTTTTTCAATTTTTCAAGTTGATTTTTTTTTTTCCAGCACATTTGATTTCGCGAATATAACATTAGAGCAGTATACAGTTAACATCAGGGCTGTGACGAGCTTCTCGGCTCACTTCAGCTGAAGTGGGCTTGGAGAGGAGTCCTGGTCCCTGGGGCAGACCTCGGGGAAAAACAAATGGCTGCAAGTGACATTCAAACCCTCAGCCATGACCTTCCTGTGGCACTACTTTAAAGTCGAGACTTTTATTTTTTGTCTCCTCAAGGATTCCTGATGCTGTGCTGTGCTGACTGCAAACATCCTTCTGACATCTGAAGTCTGGAGACACTGAGCTGAGGCAGTACGACTCGCATCGTAAAAAGATATGTGATAGTAATCGGAGCGCGATGTGTTTTATTTTTATATGAACTCCAACCCCGCCTCTAACCTGAATTTTAATCAGGAGGCCATTTTAAAAAATGACAGTGCGTTAATGTGACAGTGCGGGAGATTTTTAATAAGAGTAGCGATACACAGCGATAGGAGGCTGAGTGACTGTTGGCAAAGGAAAGGGGCGGAGCCAAGTGATGCACTACTGAAACGAGAAGTGAAAAGGCGGGGCTACCAGTAGGAAAATTGGAACGCGAGGCACAATTACTATGATTCATTCCAGCCACTTTTACAGTGTATTTGTTCATAGATCGAACACCTGGACTTTCTTCTGTCCCCTGTCCAATCCCATCGTGCTCATTTCTTTCATGTCCTCCTGCTTGTCCTCTTTCCTGCCCTCTGTCCACTCTTCTGTTCTCTCATGACTCATTTGTTGTGTCCTTTCCTGTCCTCTTTGCTCTGTCCTTTAATACCCCTTCTGTTCTCCTCGTTTATCCCTTCTTCTCTTTTTGCATGTCCTTTTGTCTGTCCGGGACTTGTCCCATCCCCTTTTCTGTTCCATTCCATTCCTATCTTCTGTTCTATTCTTCTTTTTTCCATCTTGTTCTCTGTCCGGTCCTTTCTTTCTTCTCCTCACTTCTCTCTTGTCCTTCTTCATGCCATTTGACCTATCTTCTGCTCTTCTGCTCTCCTGATTGTCCTCTATCTTGTCCTTCCTTCTGCCTTTTCCTTTCCTGTGCCCTGTCAGTCCTATTAAGGGGTGTGGCCTTTAACACTGTCCGTCCTTGAGGAGTGAAGGACGCACAGCCTCAATCAGTCAATCCTAGTGCAGGGGGCGTGGCCTTTGATTCTGACAGTCCCATTGAGGGAGGCGTGGTCTCTGTCTGTAAGTCCCTTTGAAAGGGAATGGCATGTGTCAGTCAGTCAGTCAGTCAGTTCTAGTGAAGAGGTGTGGCTTTTGTGTCTGTCAGTCACAGTGAAGGGGGCGTGGCCTCTGTCTGTATGCTGAGTGAAGGTGTGGAATCATAAATTCTTCCCTGGATCAAGATCAAGATCAAGACAGCGCTTAATCAGTGGACCATTAGCTGCTTTAAATCTGTCTTTCATACAGCTTGCTATTGATTTTGGGTTCAGATGTGAATCGTATCGTCTCAGAAGGAGAGATACAAAACCAGATGGCATTGATTTTCAGGAGATAAGTTTTTTATTTATTTGTTTGTTTTTTTGTTTCTTCAAAGTATGACTTCATTTTGTGGATCGCTGACCTGTAATATGAAATGCATTTAGTTTCATAAAAATCCTGGAGGTCTTTCTCGCCCCTTGATTTCCAGATGGTGACAGAAAGAGTGAAAACGAGTCTCGAGCTCCTCATTGTGACCTGAACATTTAGGCACTCGTTCGGCAAATCTTCATCTCTGAACTGAGAGTGTTAAAAGCCTGACAGCTTTCAGTTTTATTGCAAGATGCCATCCAGCACAATGCCGTCTGCCCTAACTGACCCCTGATCTCTCTCTCTCTCTCTCTCTCTCTCTCTCTCTCCCAACCAGGTGGTATGTTTGGCCACGAGGAGTGTTCAGGCTCTGATGCGGATGATGAGAGTCAGCTGAAATTTTACACAGAGCACCGCATCGGCCGACGCCGCGGTAAAGGTAGCCTCACATTTATGACACATTTATTGCATCCCTCCTCCTCCCCCATCATCATCAGTTTGACCCGGGAGCAGATTATTAACTCAAAAATATGGTCCATAATCTGTTTCCGACATTAATGACATCATCGTATTGACACTGACTTCAGTTTTATTATTGCAAGTCAGGGTTTAAAGCTGTTAAGTGAAGTAGTTACAGCATTTTTGTCACTTTCAGAAAGAGTTCTCATAAAAAAAAAAAGGACAAGCTATATGAGATGGTTCTTGGATATTAAAGTGGCAGCATTTTACACACACAAAAAAAGGCAGATTGATGTCACATCAACAGCGCCTGCTTTCCTCTAAAATATCATCAAATATGAATGTAATGGGATAAAATGAGCTACTCATAAGAATAACACACCGCTGTGTACACACACCACCAAATTTTCAGCTGCATGAAGCATTTTACAGTCGTTCTCATCTCATCTCATTATCTCTAGCCGCTTTATCCTTCTACAGAGTCGCAGGCAAGCTGGAGCCCATCCCAGCTGACTACGGGTGAAAGGCGGGGTACACCCTGGACAAGTCACCAGGTCATCACAGGGCTGACACATAGACACAGACAACCATTCACACTCACACCTACGCTCAATTTAGAGTCACCAGTTAACCTAACCTGCATGTCTTTGGGGGAAACTGGAGCACCCAGAGGAAACCCACGCGAACACGGGGAGAGCATGCAAACTCCACACAGAAAGGCCCTCGCCGGCCACGGGGCTCGGAACCGGACCTTCTTGCTGTGAGGCGACAGCGCTAACCACTACACCACCGTGCCACCCACAGTCGTTCTCGTTTTCAGTATTTATTTGACTGTTCTCTCAGTTAATACCAACTGGTGAGAGCTTTCTCTGATTAGTAATAATTTAAGATGTTATGTTGATTGGGACATAATATAAAAAATAATTAGTGCTGTCAAAAATGTCGCGTTATTAACGGGTTAACTTGACTCAATTTTAACGGCGATAATTTTTTAATCGTGAGATTAACGCTCTGTGGCATGATGTAGGTTTTTCATAAGCTTTTGAAACTGCCAGGAACTTGGAACAGAGACTTTGGTTAGAAAACCGATAGCAGCTAGACTGTAATGCCACGCCCCGCACAGCCAGAGTCCTCTGCCCCCCCCCAAGAACCAGCGCGGGCAGGGCGCGCTAGTAGAGATGGGAGATGGGCTTTATGGCTCTTTGATGGGATCCGCATCTTTGTGATCCGTTCTTTGAAAAGAGCCGTTCAAAAGACTGGCTCATTTGGCTCTTTTTACATATTTATTCAGTTTTAAGAAGACAGCGTCTAAAGAAGCCAGATCCCTCTGAACTGTAAACTCAATGCTATCACAGAAATCCTTCCTGTAATATGCAAATTTGGCCGCCTCTGATTGGACAGCGCGACGCATCAACAGGCAGAAAGTGTAAAAGTACAAAATGTGTTAAGTGAGCTGAAACAGTAAAGATCAGATTCAGTGCAATATTTATCAATGAACAACTTAAACTTAATATAATAGTGTACTTTATATTATAATCAAGCATGTCAAGCCTACCGTCACTGTGTAACCTGTCTCTCTTTAGTTGTAGACTAACTCAAACAGTAGATCATTTCACTCATGGTTCTCTCGCTAGCCCTGCGCCGGTGCTCGGCTTAGGTTTCACTTTGCAGTGGCTGTGTCAAGACGTGTTATGCTTTGCAATAAAAAAAAAAAAAACATTGGTGCAAAGCAAGCCCATTCACGTTTTTATGCTGATAAGAGAATTACAATGTTTTTTTATGTGACAAAAATGTGCGATTAAATTGCGATTAATCGCGAGTTAACTATGACAGTCGCGACATTAATCGCGATTAAATATTTTAATCGCTTGACAGCACTAAAAATAATATTTACAGCATTAAATCAACATACTGACAGGGATCAGAAAACTGTATTAATTAGATAGATAGATAGATAGATAGATAGATAGATAGATAGATAGATAGATAGATAGATAGATAGATAGATAGATAGATAGATCGATCCAGTTTATTGCAATGTGAGAATGAGCGGAAAATATTTCTTGAAAAATAATAATAATATCCATTCATCCATCCATCCATCCATCCATTTTCTTCCGCTTATCCATGGCCTCAGACTTGAAGGTGCTGACTCTCCTCCCAGCTGCTTCACTCTCAGCTGCAAACCGTCCCAGTGCTCGCTGAAGGTCACGCTCTGAAGAAGCCAACAGAACCACATCATCTGGAAAAAGCAGAGATGCAATTCTGAGGTTCCCAAACCGGACACCCTCCTCACTCCGGGTGCGCCTTGAGATCCCATTCATGAATACCACAAACAGGATCGGTGAAAAGGGGCAGCCTTGGTGGAGTCCAACACCTGCCAGAAACATGTTTGTCTTTGTGCTGAGAATTCAGACACAGCTCACACTTTGGTTGTACAAGGACCGGATGGCTCGTAGCAACAGCCCCGATACCTCACACTCCCGCAGTGCCCCCCACAAGCGCCCCCAGGGGACACAGCCGTAAGCCTTTTCCAAATCTACAAAACACATGTAGACTGGCTGGTCATACTCCCTTGAACCCCCTCAACAACCCTGCTAGGGTAAATAGCTGGTCCACCGTTCCACAGTCAGAATGGAATCCGCATCGCTATTTAAATATTATTATAATTATCCTTTTTTTCAAGACATATAACAACAAAAACTAGTAGTAGTAGTAGTAGTGGTAGTATTGCTGCCTCAGACTCATGGTTCTCTGCTGGAAAACTGTCGAGTGCTCCCTCCAGGTTGGGAGTGAGTTACTGCCCCAAGTGAAGGAGTTAAAGTATTTCAGGGTCTTGTTCACGAGTGATGGTAAAATGGAGTGTGAGATGGACAGGTGGATTGGGGCGGCGTCAGCAGGAATGTGGGCAGTGACTGAAAGGATGAGATCGTGGATACAAGCAGCTGAAATGAGCTTTCTCCGTAGGGTGGCTGGGCTCAGCCTTAGAGACAGGATGAGGAGCTCAGACATCCAGAGGGATCTCAGAGTCGAGCAACTGCTCCATCATGTCGAAAGGAGTCAGCTGAGGTGGTTCGGGCATCTGATTAGGACGCCTCCTGGGCGCCTTCCTTTGGAGGTTTTCCGGGCACGTCCAACTGGGAGGAGAACTCAGGGTAGGCCCAGAACACACTGGAGAGATTGATTATCTCATCTGGCCTGGGAGCGCCTTGGGATCCCCCAGGAGGAACTGGAAAGCGTTGCTGGGGAGACGGATGCCTGGAACACTCTGCTGCCACTGTGACCTGACTTCAGATAATTATGGACCGATGGATGGATGGATGGAATATTTAAATAACAAATAATATTTAATATTAATAATTATAAAATTTCTTGAACAAATATTTCTTGATCAGGGATTTATTTTCCTCTAAATACATTTATTTTAAATACAATTTGGATTTTTCTCATTTTTTTTCACTGGGAGATGAAGCGACTTCACCAAAAGGTGGATTTTTTTTTTCGAACCCTTTGTAGAATGTCCCTGAGGGTGGGTGGGACACTGAGGCGCAGACAGGTGGGTAGTGATGGTGAACTCAGTCTCTTTTTTTTTTTTTTTAATTTTTATAATAGCTTTTCAGCTTCAAGTTACCTTTTACTTGCACAATCACACACACACACGCGCGCACACATCTTCTGGTCAGAAGACGACCACCTCTCCAGTCTCCCCGTCCTCATCAACGCTCATCCATCACTGCAAAACAGACACACACACACACACACACACACACACACACAAAAAAAAAAAATAAATAAAAATAATAACATCAATTAGTGACGTGTGATCACTTTGCTGCTCACCTTCCCTGGCCTCGTCCTCCATTCACACTTGACCACGCCCCTGCTGCCACACCCTTTTTATTAAACTTTACAACGGGACCAATAATTGTGGCGGGCACTACATGTATGTAAGTATATGTACAACAAAAATTAAGAAGGTTGTGCAGGTTGTGACATCAGACAGATTTTCTATTTTCCTCAGAGTTTAGGGGTGCACTAACTTTTGCAATCAGCTGTATGCATAGATTACACTGCTCTCTAATCCAAGGGGTTACTTAACCTGTGTGTATGATGAAAAAAAAACAAAATAAAACAAACATTCAGCATGCATCCGGGTTTATCTCATTATCTCTAGCCGCTTTATCCTGTTCTACAGGCGAGCTGGAGCCTATCCCAGCTGACTACGGGCGAAAGGCGGGGTACACCCTGGACAAGTCGCCAGGTCATCACAGGGCTGACACATAGACACAGACAACCATTCACACTCACATTCACACCTACGGTCAATTTAGAGTCACCAGTTAACCTAACCTGCATGTCTTTGGACTGTGGGGGAAACCGGAGCACCCAGAGGAAACCCACGCGGACACGGGGAGAACATGCAAACTCCACACAGAAAGGCCCTCGCCGGCCACGGGGCTCGAACCCAGGACCTTCTTGCTGTGAGGCGACAGCGCTAACCACTACACCACTGTGCCACCCTGCATCTAGTTTGTTTTAGTAATAAATAAAAATAAATCGATTTTTGTCGTCATGAAATAAATTTTTGAATAAGTTTTTGTTTGTATTTCTGGGAAATCAGCCGTAAACATTTAATAGCTAAACACATGATCTCAGGAACAGGAAGTTTTTAACTTGTGAATGGGGTCCAAGTGGTTTAATGGTTAGGGCATTGTATGAGTGAACAGAAGGTTGTGAGTTCAAATCCCAGAGAGCTACAGTCTCGACTCCCCCCCCCCCCCCCCCCCCCGTATCTCATTCTGAAGCAACAGCAATCAGAATAAATGTTTCCGATTCCCCGTATTGCATTTTTGCCTGAAGTTTAATAAGCACATCAGTGTGAATTGTCTAAATCGTGCTTCATGCTTTCTTTTGTCGCTGCCTGACGGCAACTTCTACATTATAAACATCTTTTTTTTTTTTTTTGCAAGATTTTATAAAGTTCTAAAATAACCATCTGAGATGACGTGTCGGTGTACTGTAGATGGTGTATCTGGATGTTGTCAGAGCTTTCTGTGGTACTGATACAGTATCGTGCTCAGGCGAAGTGCACGAATGGAGGGAAATGATTTTCACAGACAAAAATTATATCCCGAGGTGTGCTGGCATAGGGACAAAAAGAGAAACGTGAAAACACGCACCAGCTTCCCAGCATCAGGGATGCAACTGAAGACAAATACGTTACTCAGAATGAACAGGCAGAGTGTTCTGAACAGATATGAAATACACATCTTTCGATTACGTTCATTATGTCTTATATTGAATATTGTTAGTTTTTTTCTTTTTTATCAGACATCTAATTTTCTAGGTTTGTTTACCTGACATGTTTCGACGTACAACTGTCATCTCCCTCAGAGTGTCACCGGATGTTATTGGTGATGCATCTTTTATCAGCTGATGTTTCCGAAGGCGTGGCCTTCCTGTCTGGATTGACAGGTTGGTCACGCCTTCTACTGTCAGTTCACACTCTGAGGAAGACGACAGTTGTACGTCGAAACATGTCAGGTAAACAAACCTAAAAAATTAGATGTCTGATAAAAAAGAAAAAACTAACAAAATGAAATACACATACTTTCCTGTGGGCGTGGGCGTGAGCGAGCAGTCAGATATGAAGGTCGCAGGACAAACAAACAGCAGGAATGTTAAATAAATAAATAAATAAATAAATAAATAAAGTAACTAAGCGGAAATGTCGGAGCCTGAATTCACACCCCGCTGCCATTTCAACCTCAGATTTGTATTGTTATTTTTCCTTCCATTGTTTCCAATTTGCTTTTGGCCACGCCCACTTTTGTTTTTTTGGCCACGTCTGTTTGAGTTTTGTATCCAAATCCAGGTCTTGATACGGGTATTCGGAGCACGAAACAATTACAGATAGAGATACTGGTCCAGCGTTGTGTTACATGTGGAGCGAAGGAAGATTCTGAAAGAATGTTATAATGCGTTATAACTTCTGCTAACCTTATTATTCATGAACTTTCTTTATGTAGTGCATTACATCATTCGTAAACCCATATTACTGTCGAATTTGTTACGTAATCTGACAATACAAAGTTCTATAATCCATGCTTTAAGCTAGCTATGGCTAGCTATGAACATGTACACAGACATTCGAAGGTATTATGTATGCATTATAACATGTTTTTAAATATATATATATAATATAAAATGCATTAAGTAACGTGATATTACAAACTCATGTATTCGTGTTATGTGCATGTACTATACAGTTTTATGACAATCCTTATAAGGCATTATGTATGCTATATAAGACATGTTAAGCACATTTATAATCCATTATATAATCTGACACTGCAGGTTGTGTATTCGTGCTTTACAAGATTTTATACATATGTGTCGGTAGTTCAGACCATTTATGCAAACTTATGGCATACATTATAAGCCATTATGTACGCTGTATTACACATTTATGATACATTATGTATTCTGACATTACAAAGTCATATATTTATGCTTTCTACTTTCTACTTATGAGCTATAGGGACATGAATACCACTTCAAAGTAGAACCTTGAGAGGAAGATCTGTTTTGTGAGATTGTACACTGTTACAAAGCTTAATAAGGCTTTATAAACAGTTATAAGGAGCCAAGGAATGAATGCAAACACCAAAGACGGGAAGTGACCAGAAGAGAAACAGGAAGTGACTGGTGAAACATCTTGATGCAAAACTCAACCCAAACCCGTTTTTTTTTTTTTTTCCAACAAATAAAAAAAAAAAAAAAGCAGCGCAACAGGAGGTTGGAAAAGAATGATTAATTAATGCAGAGAAATATTAAATGACTTTAATGATGAATACTTTCTAACTATTGATAACAGCCAGCAATAGAGCTCACACAAATATTGGCTTCTGTGCGCACCGATTATTTATGAAGTATTTCTTCATTTATTTCAAACGATCCAGTGACAGGAGCAATGATCAGGAAGTGCATGATGGATTGAGGGTTCGGTGAAAAATGCAGACTGCAGGAATCTCAGTGGAAACGATTCAACAGAAGTAGTATGTTTTTCCCTGAATATGCTCTCTTTCATGGTTCGTTTGAATGAGGTGTTGGTCGTTCTTTAGCGGTTTATCGTTTGCATTTGATGGATGTCAGGATCAACATTTTATAACAATGTCAACATGTCACTTCAGTTAATTATAAAAAGTAGTATAATAGCTAAATAAAACTTAAGTTTGCATTTATCCTTGACTTGCGAGTAACGTCAAAGCAAAATAGAAACCCAGATGTCGGCCATGTTGGTGGATATAAAAACGCAGGGTCAAGTGACATTCCATACGTGTGCGCAACTCTTTTTGTTTTTCCACTGCTTTAAGCGTTCTTTTAGCTCTGCCATATCTTTGTGCTGTTTGGTTGTGGTCACAACAGTGCTCGTGACCGTGGCACGTTCCGATTTTTTAGATTTTCGTCCGTGATTCGGAAAGACAGAGAGGAAACGCTGAGGCTGAGTACAGAGAGGAGACGAGCACGGCTGAACAACATGGGCAGGGCTGATCTAACAGAGGCGAAAACCAAAACAGCTCGTGCTTGCAGTAATCATTTTATCTCAGGTGAGATTCAAAAGCTTTCTCAATAATATCATGGAAAAATTTTATTTCGTGGTGCTAGAATCTCGCTATCAAATGAGCGTTGTCAGTAAAGGCATTGAAACCAGCAGCGTTAACCAAACTACAAACATGGCTGCTCAAGACTACAATGCCCAAGAGTCACAGCGCCCCCTTCACCGGAGTATTGAATTCAGCTGTTGCTCATTCCCAATCAGGACCGTGCTACTTAAACCTCTCCCTCACACACTTTCATTGCGAAGTATTGTTCTGTGTTTTCCAGTCCATACCGAGTCTTTATATCTCTGCCTGTCTCTTGTTGTTTATCTTTGACGAATCTCAGTCATCCAGGTACATAGTAATCTGTGGTTGGTTGAAGAGAGCAACTGGACTTGCTTGAAGATTCTTGAAAACGTTTCGCCTCTCATCCTAAAGGCTTCCTCAGTTCTGTCTTTAGGATGAGAGGCGAAACGTTTTCAAGAATCTTCAAGCAAGTCCAGTTGCTCTCTTCAACCAACCACAGATTACTATGTACCTGGATGACTGAGATTCATCACAGATATGTTTCTACGCACTTTGGGATGAGATCCCTTCGACTAGTGCGGGAGTATGAGAGGACTTCCAGAAAACTGGCAGACATCTTAGCCAGAGAGGATCGTTCATTTTTGTCAACCTGGAACGACCATCTCTAAACAGAGGTGGGTGTCTATGACATCTTTTATCAGCCACCTACAATGCAGCCATCAGCATTCTGATTCGGATTCTATGATGATCCATGAGAGGATAAATACTGGATACTCCCTATTAGTCAGACAGAACTGAGGAAGCCTTTAGGATGAGAGGCGAAACGTTTTCAAGAATCTTCAAGCAAGTCCAGTTGCTCTCTTCAACCAACCACAGGTCTCTTGTTGTTTTGACTATCACTATCCCTTTTTCGTCTACGCTTCCTGTCTTGCCTACGTTACCCTGTTCGCCAGTCGACCAACCCTAGCCTGCCTTCTGACCACGATTCTAGCATCACAATTTGGCTTCATTACTGTTTGCTCCCCGCTCTCCCCTGCAAATACATCTGTAAGTGCCTGCACCCTGACAAGCGTTCTCTCGTCGTGGTTCACTCGGTCGTTTTTATAATTTTAACACGTGTATTACCGTTTCACTTCTAGGAGCACCAGCAAAATTATATGATAGAAACAATCCAGACTGGGCACCCACTCAGACAATGGGTGGGCTACGTTTCGTCCAAGATCGGACTTTATTCTTCGGCAGCCAAACCAGATAGAGCGCGATATCTGGGTACTTGATGGTCAGTAGAAGCGTCTTATCTTCAGAAAAAAATCCTACTTTTTGAAATAACATGGGTCAAAACTACACACATCTATCTTTGTATCAAATCTTCGCTCGATCGTTCAAATCTTGGTAATACTGAGAAAATTCAGCATTGTTTACAGACACGCTTTTAGCGGCTGCCATCTGAGCCGCTTTGTTTATCCACCATCATGGTGGACGCTCATGATGTAACACATTTTGATCATGTGGTTGCAAGTCATCTATAACATGTTATACACTCACCGGCCACTTTAATAGGAACTTGTTCCTGATTCTAAGATCCCTGTTCTTGGCTGCAGGAGTGGAACCCAGTGTGTTCTTCTGTTTGCTGTTGCATGCTGAGATGCTTTTTTGCTCACCGCGGTTGTAAAGAGTGATTATATGCAGGGTGCGATTTGTCAAAAAACCAGAAGGGGGGATGTTTTTTTTTTTTTAATCATGAAACGTCACAAAGGTAACAATAGGCTAACAGCTCAATAACATCCGATGATATCAAATGAATAACACTAAATGAAAACGAACACTAAACCAGAGATAGTAAATTCATCTTCCTATCTCTCTGACTAAATACACGAACACTAACACACAACAAAGTTCGCATTGCTTGTCGCGTTGCTGTGATGTTTCTCTCCTTCCGGATTAAATGGACAGTGACTCGAAAATCACTAAAATACATGAATACTAAATGAACAGTTTGCTCTGATGGCGCAGTTCACATTGTGCCCAGCTTTCCGATTTAAACTGTTTTTTTTCTCATCCTTATACTTCCTGTTTCATGGACTGTAATGGATTTGCTTATTTTGTAATTTTAATACAGAATTTACTTTGAAATTATAATCAGACACTCCAACGTCCCCCCTAAAAAAAAAAAAAAATCGGCCGTGAAAAAGGCGGCATCCGCCAAAAGGCGCGCTGTTTGCATCCCTGCATAGAACGCAAAGATATTGTTATTATCTACAATGTATCTATTTGCTGGGGACGTTCGTGAACATCAAAGCTGCCACTTCGGGTCATTTTGAAAGTGAGTGCAATGTAGACCATAGAAAACTGTGTCACAACATGCCTGTCATGTCAACTTTTTTTTTGGTTTGTTTGTTTTATTGACGGGGTTGTCCCCGAGGATTTTTTTTCAGCAGAGATAAAAACCAGAGGGGGGATGATCCCCACCATCCCCCCCAGCAAATCGCACCCAGATTATTTGAGTTACTATATCCTTCCTGGCAAAAAAAGCTCGAACCACCTCAAATTGGTCCATTTTCCTCTGACCCTCTCTTATCAACAAGGCATTCGTTTCCACCCACAGAACTGTCACTCACTCACTCGAAAAATGTTTTTTGTTTGTCGCACCATTCTGTGTAAACTCTACAGACTGCTGTGTGTGAAAACCCCAGGACGAGATCAGCAGTTTCTGAAATACTCAAACCTCATCCTCATCTGGCTCAAACCAACACCCATACCACAGTGAAAGAAAGAAAGTCACACTTTGAGATCATGATTCCCCCCCCCTTCTGATCTGATGTTTGAACATTGTGAACATTAACTGAAGCTCTTGATTTGTATCTGCGTGATTTGATGCATCAAGGGATCGGCTGATTAGACAACTGCATAAAACAAAACAGCAGGTGGATGGAGGTTCCTAATAAAGTGGCCGGTGAGTGTATAGCATAGGCTACGTCGAGAATATTTTATAACATCTGGCTGCTGTGTAGTTATAGTTGCACTTCATAAAGCATGAGTATATGACTCTGTGATGTCAGGTTCATGTGAAAATAGAGGTGTCTATAAATATATAAAACACTCGGCTTAAGGACAGTGTATGTTATAATGCATTATAAATTGTTTTAAAGATATTACAATGCACAAGAGCAAACCTTTTACAGTGCATTACATCAATAGTAAGCAGATACTGTATAATATGCAAACTAATTATGAAATCTTAGGCTACTTATAGGCCTTAAAATGCTACTTATAGGCATTATACAGCTACTTATAGGCATTATACATTATATTTATAAGCATTATGCATTATACTTAGATTATGTAATATGAAATTACAAAATCATATATTCAGGCTTTATAATGTGCTCTGGAATGTATACTTATCATAGCTACTTACAGTATGACTGATTATACAGGCTTATAGCAGGCATTATAAAGCATTATGTATGCTATACAACAAGATTTTAAATAGCTCTATAATGCATTATGTATTAATCTGACAATACAATGGCATATAGTTACTTATGAGTGGCAGTAGGCCGACAGGCATTATAAAGCATTATGTATGCTATGCTGTATAACAAGTTTTTAAATGTATTCCAGATAGATTATGTAATCTAATATTTTGAAGTCTGCCATATTCATGCTTTACAAAATGTTATGCATGTTGCGACTTTCCAGAGCAACTATACATACTTATGTCAGACGTTATAAGGCGTTATGTCATCTAGCATTACAGAGTCATGTATTCACACTTTATAATGTGATGTGCGTGTAACTGTAGCTGCTATGGCAGGAATTATAAGACAGCATATTTTATAACCATGCTTTATAAAATGTTAGGCATGTAAGCATATCAAAGGCTGCTTATGAGTGATTATACACACATTTTAAGCCATTATATATTCCAACAATACAAAGTCGTATACAATGGTGCTTGACACTTTGTGAACCCTTTAGAATTTTCTATATTTCTGCATAAATATGACCGAAAACATCATCAGATTTTCACACAAGTCCTAAAAGTAGATAAAGAGAACCCAGTTAAACAAATGAGACAAAAATATTATACTTGGCTATTTATTTATTGAGGAAAATGATCCAATATTACATATCTGTGAGTGGCAAAAGTATGTGAACCTTTGCTTTCAGTATCTGGTGTGACCCCCTTGTGCAGCAATAACTGCAACTAAACGTTTGCGGTAACTGTTGATCAGTCCTGCACACCGGCTTGGAGGAATTTTAGCCCGTTCCTCCGTACAGAACAGCTTCAACTCTGGGATGTTGGTGGGTTTCCTCACATGAACTGCTCGCTTCAGGTCCTTCCACAACATTTCTATTGAATTAAGGTCAGGACTTTGACTTGGCCATTCCAAAACATTCACTTTATTCTTCTTTAACCATTCTTTGGTAGAACGACTTGTGTGCTTAGGGTCGTTGTCTTGCTGCATGACCCACCTTCTCTTGAGATTCAGTTCATGGACAGATGTCCTGACATTTTCCTTTAGAATTCGCTGGTATAATTCACAATTCATTGTTCCATCAATGATGGCAAGCTGTCCTGGCCCAGATGCAGCAAAACAGGCCCAAACCATGATACTACCACCACCATGTTTCACAGATGGGATAAGGTTCTTATGCTGGAATGCAGTGTTTTCTTTTCTTCAAACATAACGTGTCTCATTTAAACCAGAAAGTTCTATTTTGGTCTCATCCGTCCACAAAACATTTTTCCAATTGCCTTCTGGCTTGTCCACATGATCTTTAGCAAACTGCACACGAGCAGCAATGTTCTTTTTGGAGAGCAGTGGCTTTCTCCTTGCAACCCTGCCATGCACACCACTGTTGTTCAGTGTTCTCCTGATGGTGGACTCTTGAACATTAACATTAGCCAATGTGAGAGAGGCCTTCAGTTGCTTAGAAGTTACCCTGGGGTCTTTTGTGACCTCGCTGACTATTACACGCCTTGCTCTTGGAGCGATCTTTGTTGGTCGACCACTCCTGGGGAGGGTAACAATGGTCTTGAATTTCCTCCATTTGTACACAATCTGTCTGACTGTGGATTGGTGGAGTCCAAACTCTTTAGAGATGGTTTTGTAACCTTTTCCAGCCTGATGAGCATCAACAACGCTTTTTCTGAGGTCCTCAGAAATCTCCTTTGTTCATGCCATGATACACTTCCACAAACATGTGTTGTGAAGATCAGACTTTGATAGATCCCTGTTCTTTAAATAAAACACGGTGCCCACTCACACCTGATCGTCATCCCATTGATTGAAAACATCTGACTCTAATTTCACCTTCAGATTAACTGCTAATCCTAGAGGTTCACATACTTTTGCCACTCACAGATATGTAATATTGGATCATTTCCCTCAATAAATAAATGACCAAGTATAATATTTTGTCTCATTTGTTTAACTGGGTTCTCTTTATCTACTTTTAGGACTTGTGTGAAAATCTGATGATGTTTTAGGTCATATTTATGCAGAAATATAGAAAATTATAAAGGGTTCACAAACTTTCAAGCACCACTGTATTCATGCTTTATAAAGTAGCTATAGATATTTATTTAGGCGTTTATGCAGATGTATGACAGACATTAAATAACGTTATAGATGATATATGAGACATTGTAAGTGCATTTATAATGGATTATGAACAATGAGGACATGGAAAATGTTACAGGTTATAAACCAAATCCAAAGAATATATATCTTAGTAATCAAAAGATTCATGAAGCAAAGAAAACACCATGGAGACGAAGAGCTGGATGTTTCAGTATTTTGTGTGTGTGTGTTCTGTTCTCTTTATTTTTTATTTTTTAAATTATTTTAATTTTGTTGTTCTGTCCATGACAATCCTTTAAGTCAAAGGATTATTTTACGTGTCTTCAGCCACAAGCCTCTTGTTCCTCTATGCTTATGTTTGGAATTGCAGCACTGCAGAAATGCATTAATAAAACAAATCTAATTATCTCAACTGCGGTGACTTTTCACCCATGTGGCTCGTGCAATTATCTCTAAATTAACACGACTTGAGAAAAGACAAAGAAAGAACAGCATGTAGATATAAGATAGAAATAGAGCGTGTTAAAAAAAAAGTCACTGTCGGGAATTGAGTTCAACTTAGGGTTTTTTTTTTTTTTTGGTCCAGAGCCACTGAAACTGAAAGACACAGCTGGAAGATTTGATGTCATTATAATTGAGCTGATCAACATTAAAAAAAAAAAATGGACTTGTAAATTACAGTGTTGTTCTTTTTAATCTCCCCCTCAGCTTTTTTGGCTTTTTGACTCAGAGCTTCTGAATTTTAAGAGTGTTGTTATGTCTCAAAAAAAAAAAAAAAAGACATAATTTCCAGGAAATAATTTGATTTATGCAAAAAAATAAAAAGGCAACCTTGGCCACCAAAAAAGCTATTTTCAGCACTTTTTTTCTCCGCAATTAAGATCCACTGTGGTTTTTGTCATAACGTTGTTCCCTTTCACCCTGATAGCATTCAGAAACTTGAACTTTCCTGACCATGTTTTTCAGACTCTCGGTTCTTGATTGAGTCTCGCTCGCATTTCTCTCAGGCGATTACTGATGTGTGACGGCTGTTAAAAAGAGAGGGGAAAATTGTGTGACTCTGGAATGATGAAGGCTTGCCATCGATGTTTGAGTGAGTGTTCATATTTCACACCTTATTGCCTTCAATCGTATCCCCATTAGACTTTGACACTTGTATTTCAACAACCTTGAATCAGAAAGAGTCGGGACGGTACGGAAAATGCAAATAAATAAGAAAGCAGTGATTTTTAAATTGACTGAATGAACCCAAGATATTTCTTTTCTTTTGAATTTTTAAAGTCTTCGGCATTTTATTATTTTTTTAATCCAAACTTTGTTATAGATTTCTATTTGATGACTTCTACATTATCGAGTCAAAACATTACAAAAATATTTTAGAGTTCCAAATGGTCTTTTTTTTCCAGCACAAAATTAAATGTTACAGGGGGAAAAAAAAATTATATCTAAACAGCGTATTCCATAAGAGCGCACTTTTCAGATTAAAAAAGAAAACATAATGAAGGCTGCTGGGTTTTGGTGTAAAATGAAGAAGTGAGTGTGACAGTCAAAGTGTCCAGAAGAACTGTGGCTGGTTCTGGAAGATGCTCAGGAAAACCTACAGATCATTTCCGCATAAAACTGCACTCACTGGACCTGAGACTACTAATGGTCTTTTGGCCGTTGCAAAAGTCGAAAATACTTTCAGTATGTAAATTGTGCAGGAATAATTACTCAAACTTCCACTGGAAAAAAAACGAGTTGATTCCTGATTCTTTAGCGTATCAGATCATGTAACACTGTTCCATAATTATCGACACCTTTGTCCACAGTTATTGACACTGTTCCATAATTATCGACACCTTTGTCCACAGTTATTGACACTGTTCCATAATTATCGACACCTTTGTCCACAGTTATTGACACTGTTCCATAATTATCGACACCTTTGTCCACAATTATCGACACCGTTGTAAATGTCCCTTAATTCCACAGGGTGTCGATAATGGTGGACACCGGTGAAAGTGATCACTATTATCGACACCTCACGTGACTTCTCAAACGCGCGTTTAGATACAAAAATGACGACTATCAAATTAAAGAGGAAGAAACAAAGTAGGTTTCGACGAGGAGATCATGAAATATCAGTGAATTTGATCAGTAAAAACATGTCCATGATCTTTCCACCATGCTTACCTGCGATGATAACGTCTGGGATTTCCTCAAATTGCTAATCGTGCTGAAAAAAAATTCCATCTCATGTAACGAGCTGTGTCACCAGACGATAAGATCAAAGGGCGAGGCAGGTCTTCCGGTTGATTAATTAACCAATAATTACTTGGAACTGAAACTCACCTTTGTAAAATTGTTTTTAATTGGTAAATCTGAAAAGGTGTCGATAATTATGGACTGTCGATAATTGTAGCCACTCTAGTAGCTCTAGTTTTTGTTGTTGTTTTTTTTTTTTTAAAGCAAAGGGTCGTCTCACACCAAACACTGACTTTATTTCATTGCTTATGGCTTACTGATTACTGTTTATAACAGAGATGTCCACAAACGCCAGCGACCGGTGGTTTTCTCCGCCTACACAAATGGTCTGCACCGGCTACTCGATCCCAGAAAAAAAATAAAAGCTTGCCTTTCAACGTTTAAGCGATTTTTATATCATCTCTGCTGCCCATAACTTGCTGCAAATCCAATTATTCCACCAGGAAATTGTCTTCATAACGTGACTGGAAGCGACGCCATATTTGTTGATCGATTCTTGTGCTCTGATTGGCTGAGCTGGACCACGTCACCACGATGCAGTGTATGTAGTTATGTTACAGAGTCAGGCAGCGTACTACAGAAGGGAACTAAGAATGCTGAACACCTACATCTGGAGGGAAAATTTCATACATATTTTGTTAATATTTTACAGAGAAATGGTTAGTAATTTATTCACTGAGAACGCATCAGAAGGCATGTAAATTTCTAAATTTTCTGGGGGGACGTGCCCCCAGACCCACCTAGCATTATCTGTTGGTGCACCGTGGCAGCTTAGCCACTGCAAATTCCAGAACCGCATACTATTTTTTTTTTTCCAGCCAGCTACGGTACTTCAGATTTTCCAGAGGACTCTGTTATAGTATTTTTTCTTTAATGTTGAAACATTTAATTTCATTAGTTCTTAAGTAATTTTTGGTCTACAGCATTTCCTTACATGTGCCTAAGACTTTTGCATAGCACTGTGCATCCATTCCGAATGGGCAGTTTAGGGTGAGTAATGAGGTACAACAATTAAATCATGATGTGATTTGAAACAGATGATGTCATCAAGTGATTGTAATTATGACCTGGGACCAAATCAGTATCCAGGAAAGGCCAAGCATTTGAGGAACAAAGATGGGTCGAGGCTCTCCAGTTTGGGCTGAGGAAGGGAGCATAATCTTTTGTGAATGAAGAATCTCCATAAACATCTCATCTCATTATCTCTAGCCGCTTTATCCTTCTACAGGGTCGCAGGCAAGCTGGAGCCTATCCCAGCTGACTACGGGCAAAAGGCGGGGTACACCCTGGACAAGTCGCCAGGTCATCACAGGGCTGACACATAGACACAGACAACCATTCACACTCACATTCACACCTACGCTCAATTTAGAGTCACCAGTTAACCTAACCTGCATGTCTTTGGACTGTGGGGGAAACCAGAGCACCCGGAGGAAACCCACGCGGACACGGGGAGAACATGCAAACTCCACACAGAAAGGCCCTCGCCGGCCACGGGGCTCGAACCCGGACCTTCTTGCTGTGAGGCGACAGCGCTAACATATACAAATATAAAAGAATAAGATATGGGGAAGAGAGGAAGGGGGGAATGGGGGAGAAGTGGGGTTAGGGTAAGTGTGTGTGTGTGTGTGTGGGGGGGGGGGAGCAGGAAAGATATTGCACTTTATATTGCACATTGTCCGGTATTGCTTATTGTCAGGCTAGGCTACTGCTCCTTCCCGTCCTCTGTCCTCCTGTTACCCCTCCTCCCCCCCCAGAGAGGAGTTGTACAGTCTGATGGCGTGAGGGACAAAGGAGTTTTTGAGTCTGTTCGTCCTGCACTTGGGACGGAGCATTCTGTCACTGAACAGGCTCCTCTGGTTGCTGATGACGGTGTGCAGAGGGTGACTGGCATCGTCCATGATGTTCAATAGTTTGTCCATAGTCCTCTTCTCTGCCACCGTCACCAGAGAGTCCAGCTTCATGCTGACCACAGAGCCGGCCCGCCTGATCAGTTTGTCCAGCCTGGATGTGTCCTTCTTGGATGTGCTGCCCCCCCAGCACACCACGGTGTAAAACAGGACACTGGCGACCACAGACTGATAGAACATCCACAGGAGTTTCCTGCAGATGTTAAAGGACCGCAGCCTCCTAAGGAAGTATAGCCTGCTCTGTCCCTTCCTGTACAAGTGGTTGGTGTTGCAAGTCCAGTCCAGCTTGCTGTCCAGCCACAGCCGGAGGTACTTGTAGGAATCCACAGCCTCCACTTCGACTCCCTTGATCAGAACTGGCCGTGACCTTGGTCTGGACCTCCCAAAGTCAATGACCAGCTCCTTGGTCTTCAAGGTGTTGAGCTGCAGATGGTTCCTGTTGCACCACATAGCAAAATCCCTCACCAGGCTCCTATACTCCTCTTCTCTGTTGTCACTGATACACCCAACGATGGCTGTGTCATCGGCAAACTTCTGAATGTGACACAGCTGAGTTGTAGCAGAAGTCCGCGGTGTACAGGGTGAAGAGAAGAGGCCAGCACCATGCCCTGGGGTGCTCTAGTGCTGCTAAATACAGTGTCAGACGTGATGTCCTTCAGCCTGACGTACTGCGGCCTGTCATTGAGGTAGCTGGAGATCCAGGTGACCAGGCAGGGGTCCACTCGCATCCTGTTCAGTCTGTCCTGAAGCAGTAGGGGCTGGATGGTGTTGAAGGCACTCGAGAAGTCCAAGAAGAGGATCCTCACTGTGCCATTTCCCTTAACCAGATGCGAGTGGGCTCAGTGTAGCAGGTAGAGGATGGCGTCTTCTACACCAACACCTGCCCAGTACGCAAACTGCAGACAGTCCTGGGCATGTTGTACCTGGGGTCTGAGGAGTCTGAGGAAGAGCCGCTCCAACGTCTTCATCAGATGTGAAGTGAGCGCCACGGGTCGGAAGTCGTTCAGCTCGCTGGGCCGATTCTTTTTGGGAACTGGAACGATACATGATGTCTTCCAGAGGGTTGGCACTCTCCCCAGCTGCAGGCTGGGGTTGAAGATGCGTTGGAGTGGTTCACCCAGTTCAGCAGCGCAGGTCTTTAGTAGTCAATTAGTAGTCTTCAGTAGATTTTGGTTCATCTCATCTCATCTCATTATCTCTAGCCGCTTTATCCTTCTACAGGGTCGCAGGCAAGCTGGAGCCTATCCCAGCTGACTACGGGCGAAAGGCGGGGTACACCCTGGACAAGTCGCCAGGTCATCACAGGGCTGACACATAGACACAGACAACCATTCACACTCACATTCACACCTACGGTCAATTTAGAGTCACCAGTTAACCTAACCTGCATGTCTTTGGGCTGTGGGGGAAACCCACGCAGACACGGGGAGAACATGCAAACTCCACACAGAAAGGCCCTCGCCGGCCCCGGGGCTCGAACCCAGGACCTTCTTGCTGTGAGGCGACAGCGCTAACCACTACACCACCGTGCCGCCCCAGAATGCCATTTATTTTCATTATTATTATTATTGTTATTATTATTTAATGCTATACATATCTGTGCTAATACCTCGAAGATTGACCTTCGGCCATCATCTGTACGGATTCAATCCTGCCTCCATTTTCTCCTGCAAAATAAACAAGTATTAAGGTTGTAACTGCAGAGTCGTGACTTGTGCATCTAATTTCTGTGTTTATGAATTCACCCCACACTGCTTCATTTTTAAACAAATGCAAATGAGCTCATCTTCCATCTGGGTCTCATTAGCAACTGGCCATCATTTTATTATAGTTAGCCTTTTTGGGTCGTATTTCATTGCTGAAATTTAATAACACATAGTTTGTGCAAGACAAACAGAAAGTGCAAAATAATCACGAATGTCCTCATGGCGTGTCATTCACAAAAGACAGATGAACATTTGTAGAATTGGTAGAACAAGTGTTGAGTTCATTTCGAGATTTGATGTGTGGCGTGAGCTCTTGCATTAATTTAGTTCATGGAGCCAAATGGGAATGAATGATGATGGATCAGATGAAGGAGTCGTCAATTACATTTGTATGTCCAAATTAACAGAAACGTCAAACGAAAATAAATTGTCAAAGGGGTTGGTACTGTGATAGTTTGGTGTCTTGATTGATTCCGCTTTAGACATATATCTATTTCTGGATCATTAGTATACTTTGACATGGGAGTGCAAAAGTTTGCATCCCCTTCGGACGACATGATTAGGATACGTGGTGTGTTACGTTGTGCAGGTGTTTCTTTGTTATGATGTGTATTTTCAGTAAAGTGTATAAATCATTGCATGTATATGACCACAATAGCCTGGAATATCGTCTCACCACTCATTCCTGATTCTGCTGCATATACTGGTGTGTGTGTGTGTGTGTGCATGGGCTGATATACTAACATTGTAGTAAACCATTATCCCATAAATATCACCATGCCATAGTTTAAATTGTTCAAATCCCTCGGTGCTGCTCTGGCATTTAAACAGTAATTATGCCACTAATAATTACTTCTATAATACATGAATCTGCTTAACTACATTAAAATGCTAAACATCCCATCATTAGCGAGTTTTTCTCTCCGTCTTGTTGGTTCTTTATGTGCTCCGATTCTAAAAATCATTTCCTATGCACAGGAAATGCAGACTGGGTTGTAAGTCAAAGGCAGAACAATTCGTTAGCTCCCTGAGCACATACTGTGTGTGTATATTGTCTTTTTGCAGCTCGTTGGCCTTGTAGCGCTCTGTGTTGGGTTCTGTAGGTAACTCCGTGTTGTAGGGTTCTGTATAGAACCATTCTGGGCTCTGATAAAGTGAACAGACAGACTGAAGAGACGTTTAGGGTTCTAGATTTCACCTTGTTCCTGTTGTTTGGGTGAACGCTTGACGTTTTTAGTCAGGTTCTGTGATTGGCAGGATGTTGGGTTCTATGGAGAACCATTTTGGGTATGGATGAAGTAAGGAGACTTTTGGGGTTCCATATTATTATTATTATTATTATTAAGGGCAATTTTTGATTTGTTGCAGAAGATTACTTGAGGGTAGTTCTGAAGTGTTGCTTCATTGGAGAACCCTGGAAGGTTCCCTTTACAGAACCTTGTGTGACTTCTTAAAACAAAAAAAGTGCTTTCTCGGGACTCATTTGAGAGGAACTACTCACTAGGGAACTCCCCTGGGAACTACATACAGTAACTTTAAGGGATTTTTATCCTGTTTGCTTTCACATCACCAGTTGGACCG
The DNA here is from genome assembly GCF_027579695.1 of Neoarius graeffei. Classification (NCBI taxonomy): domain Eukaryota; kingdom Metazoa; phylum Chordata; class Actinopteri; order Siluriformes; family Ariidae; genus Neoarius; species Neoarius graeffei. The sequence continues at coordinate 4,977,358 of NC_083596.1, forward strand.
TTGAAGCGACGTAACTCAGATGACGGTTACTATAGTGACATCACTAGTTTATTGTTTATTGTTATATGAATGTGCATCTTGTCCATCAATGTTTTTGCTTTGCTATGAAAACAGACAACTATTAACACCAGGATTTAAAGCTGTACTGCCATTCAGATTTTTCAAGTGTAGGTCATAAAAATAATTTTCCCCGACACCCAATTATTTTTGTTTAGTGACTGAAAGCTACTGAATTCAAATCACAGACTTCCAATTGTATTTATTTATTTATTTATTTTTTAAATAGAACAATTAATGAATTTATCTCCACGTTGCCCTAAATTCTCCGCTATTTTTTCCTGCTTCACCATGATGCAATTCAAGATACTACGTCATGCATCACGTGGTGGGCTTTCCCCATTCACGCAAGGCATTGTGGGATACAAATTTGAAACAGGAGAGAAAAATGGAGGACGTGAGTGCGTGAATGAAACGTGAAAGAGCGACTACAGTAACGGAAAGAAAGCGAGAAGAAAAGACGTTATGTTCTATACGAAGGAAAGGAAACGCAGGACCAAACTAATAAATATTGGCGCTCGGCGAGCACCTCGGTGTGATCAGCTGTTCGTTTAGCGACAGAATGATGGAACTGTCAGGGCACGCTCAAAGGGAAACCTGTAGATGGCAGTAATGCAACACTGTGGATGCCAGCTGCCGTAAAACCCAAAAGAAGAAGAAGGTGGTAAACCTGCGCATGCGCACACGGACTTCCTCTGTCTGCTTGACTGCGCGAAGCGAGCGATTTCATGCACATTATTTGCTTTAATCCCCTCAAATTAAATAACTTCCCAGCCACAGAATGGCCTGATATTTTGTGAGATATTACAGAAATAAACAGATATCACAATCACCACATTTCAGAGCGAACTAAATTTCACCGATTTAATGAAATCAAAAGGCTGTCTAGCTTTAAACTCATGCACTTCTGTGTGCCCTGTTTCCATCACATGTTTCTATGGAAATGGATCGTTCCATTGTGCTGTAGAATGGGGGCAGACAAGTAAATCCTTTATTTTGCTTTCTAAAGAGCGAATCTGTAGTGAAAAGTAGTTGGTGATTGTTGAAAATATGTTTCGCCATCATGTTCATCTGGATTATTAGTTTATAATGAGTTTTCTCAGGTTATAGCTAAAAAAAATTGCAAAAAAAAAGGACGAGCACATTTATTTCATGAAGATTTTTATATTTTGTTTAGATGCATCAAAATTGCCCTGTAGTTCCTTCATCATCTATAGATTCAATAAAGCCTGGACTTCATTGTCAGTCCATATTTCCATTGATCAATGCTAACTGGTGTTTACATGGCTAATGTTTTACATGGCATTTAAAAATGGTGGTTGCCAATGCTACATTGTCTCATGTCTTTGACCAATCAGCATCTCATCTCATCATCTCTAGCCGCTTTATCCTGTTCTACAGGGTCGCAGGCAAGCTGGAGCCTATCCCAGCTGACTACGGGCGAAAGGCGGGGTACACCCTGGACAAGTCGCCAGGTCATCACAGGGCTGACACATAGACACAGACAACCATTCACACTCACATTCACACCTACGCTCAATTTAGAGTCACCAGTTAACCTAACCTGCATGTCTTTGGACTGTGGGGGAAACCGGAGCACCCGGAGGAAAGCCACGCAGACACGGGGAGAACATGCAAACTCCACACAGAAAGGCCCTCGCCAGCCACGAGGCTCGAACCCGGACCTTCTTGCTGTGAGGCGACAGCGCGAACCACTACACCACCATGCTGCCCGTGCTTACATATGTCTGGACCAATCAGTGTACACTTACAGTACATCACTCTTGTGCTGGTGGAGAACCTATCCTGAAGTAGAAGCTAAAAGAAAAAGTCCCTCCAAATGGCTAAGAACTATGATCGTCCTCACTTCCTGCAATGCTGTGACACAAAAAAGCGGGAACTTCGTTTAGCAATTCTAAGAACTAAGAAAGTCCCTCCAGTCCGAAAGCACCTACTTTGAAATGATTTTCTTAGCCGCTTTTTCAGCTTGTTTTACATTTAAATTTTAATGTAAATTTAACTTTTAATTTCACTTGTCTATGTAAATGTTTAAAGTTTACACTCTTAGAAAACAAAGTATACTATTATACAGACAGGACACTTTTTCGATGGAATAAAAACATGTGTTCTATTCCCTTCTAGTGGGTTTCAGTCATTTGGTTTGATAGCATGCAATATTGTTAGCATACCGCTTATCGTACGTGTATTACGTCACACTAGCCAATGGAGAATGAGTGTTGAATATGGTTCACGATATTGCATGGTTGTCAAGACAACATCATGTCACACGTTGGAGGCGTAAAACTTCCGTGCTAGCGAGCAACTGGGACAATTTGTAAACAAACATGGCTGCCAGGTTTGCTTTGTTAAATACAGAAGATTTTGAGAGAATTTTGAAAGAGAATGATGCGTTGAACGCCCAAAAGGAATGTGTATGTATAATAATAATATTGGCTGGCTTTTTTTCATGGTTTATCAGATATATTCCATTCAGCTACTCGTCTTCGATTTGTTCAGTATCATACTAGCTGAATGGAATATATCTGATATACCATGAAAAAAAAGCAAGCCAATATTATTTATTTTAATTATTGTACCTTTAGGGGTACAGTGGCTTGTCATTGGATCAGTTCCCTTTCAGGTACTTATTTGTTCCTGCTATATACTGTTTGGGAATATATCTGTACCTTTTTGGCCCTTGAGGTCCAATAAAGAGCCCTAGGGGGTTACATTAGTGTAGATTGTTCCATGGGGGACAGACATGGACTCCTACTGTAGCCCTATTTCTGACAGTGTACGTACACTACTGTTCAAAAGTTTGGGGTCACCCAGACAATTTTGTGTTTTCCATGAAAAGTCACACTTTTATTTACCACCATAAGTTGTAAAATGAATAGAAAATATAGTCGAGACATTTTTCTGGCCATTTTGAGCATTTAATCGACCCCACAAATGTGATGCTCCAGAAACTCAATCTGCTCAAAGGAAGGTCAGTTTTATAGCTTCTCTAAAGAGCTCAACTGTTTTCAGCTGTGCTAACATGATTGTACAAGGGTTTTCTAATCATCCATTAGCCTTCTGAGGCAATGAGCAAACACATTGTACCATTAGAACACTGGAGTGAGAGTTGCTGGAAATGGGCCTCTATACACCTATGGAGATATTGCACCAAAAACCAGACATTTGCAGCTAGAATAGTCATTTACCACATTAGCAATGTATAGAGTGGATTTCTGATTAGTTTAAAGTGATCTTCATTGAAAAGAACAGTGCTTTTCTTTCAAAAATAAGGACATTTCAAAGTGACCCCAAACTTTTGAACGGTAGTGTAGAAACTTCAGTGTTCCACAAGGGAACAAAACAAGGAACTCCACAGGGTTCTAGATTTAGACATGGATTTTTTTTTTTTGTAACTTTCTCCTCTCCTCTCTCTCTCTGGTGGTCTACAGGTTGTCCTCAGAGCCCCATGAGTAAAGCCACTCTGACGTTGATCACCGTGAGCACCTGTGTTCTAGCCGTGGTGTATGGATCGCACACCTCCTGCCCACTGAGCGTCAAAGTCACGCTGCACGTCCCCGAGCACTTTGTCGCAGACGGTAAGCCAACATTTCACTTTCTTTTAATGCTATTCCATTTTTTTTTTTTTTTATCTGGTCACTCTTGTGTGAACAGAGTTAATGGGAGCAAGACGAGTAAAAGTGAACCAACAACCAACTGCAGGAACTCAAGTGAAGAAACATCAGACCACAAGCTCCATAGGATCGGTCTCAGGACTCGTTTGGATTCCTGATGTCATACCAAGTTTATGCGGAATTGAACAATTCTGATCTATCCCTCACTTTGTCACTTGGGTCCTCGGAAAGATCCCGTGGCTCACAGGAAGTGTTAGTCTTTCGTCTCTGAAGTGAGTAGCTGTCATGCGATAAGGGAGATTTATTTCGTATGACTCTGTGCACCGACTCCGTTTGAATATCACTCTTCATAAACAGCATGAAGGAAAGTTATATTTATGAGGAAACTTTCCCAAGATCTGCATTCTCTCATCATGTCTCAGGGTCAATTCGACCATCTGCTGTACCGTTACGTAAAACATAGTGAGGCTGTCATTCCTCCTCCTCAGATCTTTGAAATCAGAGCCAAAAATTCTCATGCAGGTTTTTTTTTTTTTTTTAATGAGCTTGAAAAATTCAGATAAATTAGCTCAGCCATCAAAGCCGAAGTGAGCGCGATGTCGAGGCAGGACCTGAGGGAAAGAGGAAAGAGTGTGGCTGTTTTCTAAAGTTGAGCAGATGGAGGAGAAAAAGCTCTCGACCCTGCCTCACAGGTGAGGTGTCCATCGGTTCTAAAAGGCCTGCGAAAGAGTGCCAGGAAATCTTAGGAAGCTCAGACACGCCCACACACACTTTATTTACAGACAGCCTGACAGGTCGAAGGTGAGGAGGACTTCCTGTTTGTCACTGCAAACACACTGACAAATACGAATGCAGATTTCTGAACAGGAAACATGTGATACGATAGGATGATGCACATCAGCAATTTTGTGAGCTTTTGAACAAAAAAAAAAGAGATACAGTGGTGCTTGAAAGTTTGTGAACCCTTTAGAATTTTCTACATTTCTGCATAAATATGACCTAAAACATCATCAGATTTTCACACAAGTCCTAAAAGTAGATAAAGAGAACCCAGTTAAACAAATGAGACAAAAATATTATACGTGGTCATTTATTTATTGTGGAAAATGATCCAATATTACATATCTGTGAGTGGCAAAAGTATGTGAACCTTTGCTTTCGGTATCTGGTGTGACCCCCTTGTGCAGCAATAACTGCAACTAAACGTTTGCGGTAACTGTTGATCAGTCCTGCACACCGGCTTGGAGGAATTTTAGCCCGTTCCTCCGTACAGAACAGCTTCAACTCTGGGATGTTGGTGGGTTTCCTCACATGAACTGCTCGCTTCAGGTCCTTCCACAACATTTCCATTGGATTAAGGTCAGAACTTTGACTTGGCCATTCCAAAACATTCACTTTATTCTTCTTTAACCATTCTTTGGTAGAACGACTTGTGTGCTTAGGGTCGTTGTCTTGCTGCATGACCCACCTTCTCTTGAGATTCAGTTCATGGACAGATGTCCTGACATTTTCCTTTGGAATTCGCTGGTATAATTCACAATTCATTGTTCCATCAATGACAGCAAGTCGTCCTGGCCCAGATGCAGCAAAACAGGCCCAAACCATGATACTACCACCACCATGTTTCACAGATAGGGTAAGGTTCTTATGCTGGAATGCAGTGTTTTCCTTTCTCCAAACAGAACGCTTCTCATTTAAACCAAAAAGTTCTATTTTGGTCTCATTCGTCCACAAAACATTTTTCCAATAGCCTTCTGGCTTGTCCACGTGATCTTTAGCAAACTGCAGATGAGCAGCAATGTTCTTTTTGTAGAGCAGTGGCTTTCTCCTTGCAACCCTGCCATGCACACCATTGTTGTTCAGTGTTCTCCTGATTGTGGACTCATGAACATTAACATTAGCCAGTGTGAGAGAGGCCTTCAGTTGCTTAGAAGTTACCCTGGGGTCCTTTGTGACCTTGCTGACTATTACACGCCTTGCTCTTGGACTGATCTTTGTTGGTCGACCACTCCTGGGGAGGGTAACAATGGTCTTGAATTTCCTCCATTTGTACACAATCTGTCTAACTGTGGATTGGTGGAGTCCAAACTCTTTAGAGATGGTTTTGTAACCTTTTCCAGCCTGATGAGCATCAACAACACTTTTTCTGAGGTCCTCAGAAATCTCCTTTGTTCATGCCATGATACACTTCCACAAACATGTGTTGTGAAGATCAGACTTTGATAGATCCCTGTTCTTTAAATAAAACAGGGTGCCCACTCACACCTGATTGTCATCCCATTGATTGAAATCACCTGACTCTAATTTCACCTTCAAATTAACTGCTAATCCTAGAGGTTCACATACTTTTGCCACTCACAGATATGTAATATTGGATCATTTTCCTCAATAAATAAATGACCAAGTATAATATTTTTGTCTCATTTTTTTAAACTAGGTTCTCTTTATCTACTTTTAGGACTTGTGTGAAAATCTGATGATGTTTTAGGTCATATTTATGCAGAAATATAGAAAATTCTAAAGGGTTCACAAACTTTCAAGCACCACTGTAAAGAGTGGTTGTTGGCTCATTCGCCGACAAGTGATGAGTTTACACCATCATGTGTTGTCTATTGTCTGTCCGTTGGGTGTCGTCCACATTTCACGAAAATCGCTTCTTCTCTCTCGATTCTTCACCGATTTTTATTCTTTTTGGCAGGAAGGTCGGTCTCCCTGGGGTGCATATGGCTTCTACCCAGATTTGCAGAATTGCAATTAATAATGATGATATGGACTAATTACTCAATCCATAATGAGCAGTTTCCACACAAATCGCTTCTTCTCCCTCAATTCTTCACCAATTTTGATTCTTTCTGGCATGAAGGTAGGGGGACCTAGGGTGCATATAACTTCTACCCAGATTTGCTTCATGACAATTATTAATGAAGTTATGGACTAATTAAGCCTTAATGAGCAGTTCAACAAAAAAAATCACTTCTCAGTCAATTCCTCGCCGTTTTGGATTCTTTCTGGCAAATGGGTTGGCATTCTCGTTTCTGGTTTCCGGTTGAGAGTACGCCGTGCGCATTCTGGCTGCCGTTTCTCACTGGAGCTTTTTTATTTTATTTTCTGTCCTTGTTTATTTTAATTTTTTTCTTTTTTCTGTGTTTAATGTTTGTTTGAGTGTTTTTGTCCGCCGGTTGTGGTGCAGCTCCAGACCCAGTTCTGGACGTCTGTTCCCTCCAGGCCTTGGTTCCCGCCACCCTTGTGAGTGATGCCTGTGCTCCCAGCTATGGACTGCACTGAGCTCGTTGCTCATTTTAACATCGTGGTTGTCCAGCGCTCTGTGCTTTAATGCTTGGTGTGATGTTCCAAGCGATGTTGCCCGGTGGCGTCGTGGCAGCTGTGCAGGTGGTTTGGGACATACCAGCATGCTGCGTGGCAGTGCTTCTGTGCTCACTTTGTGGATCCATGGCATGGTGTTCGAGCGATGTTGCTGGCGGTGTCACGGCGGCTGTGCTGGAGATGTGGGACTTGTTTTTGTGCACCTTTTGGTGGGACTGTGGCTGCTACAACACTGGCAGGGGTGATAGTGTTCCGGCGCCGCGCTGGATTTCCGGCGCGCTGTGGCTGGGGAAAAAAAAAATCTAGTTCGCCCATTGTCCTGTGTCATTCTGAGATGCGCAGATAGACAGTAAAGGGAATTCCGAATTCCCTTTACTGTCTATCTGCGCGTCTCAGAATGACACAGGACAATGGGCGAACTAGATTTTTTTATTTTTTTTCCCCCAGCCACAGCGCGCCGGAAATCCGGCGCGGCGCGCCGGAACGCTATCACCCCTGCACTGGAATGACATCCTGACCTCTATTTGGTGGACTTCTTTCTTTTCTTTTTTTCTGCCTATTATTGTAAAGCGACCTTGGGTTTTGAGAAAGGCGCTATATAAATTGAACATATTATTATTCTTGGGGCGGCACGGTGGTGTAGTGGTTAGCGCTGTCGCCTCACAGCAAGAAGGTCCGGGTTCGAGCCCCGGGGCCGGCGAGGGTCTTTCTGTGCGGAGTTTGCATGTTCTCCTCGTGTCCGCGTGGGTTTCCTCCGGGTGCTCCGGTTTCCCCCACAGTCCAAAGACATGCAGGTTAGGTTAACTGGTGACTAAATTGACCGTAGGTGTGAATGTGAGTGTGAATGGTTGTCTGTGTCTATGTGTCAGCCCTGTGATGACCTGGCGACTTGTCCAGGGTGTACCCCGCCTTTCGCCCGTAGTCAGCTGGGATAGGCTCCAGCTTGCCTGCGACCCTGTAGAACAGGATAAAGCGGCTAGAGATGATGAGATGAGATATTATTATTATTATTATTCCTAGGGTGGATATCGCTTCTATATATAGCTTGCAGCATTTATTGCACAAGGTGGCCCACTTTAGATCGTTCCTTCTGGACGAGACGGGGCCGGAGTGAGCTGCGCCGTCATTGATGGTCTTGTTTGGATTCCTGTCAATTTCTAGTCAACTTGAAGTCAAGCCTGATGATTCTCATGAACAAGGCATTTCTGCCTGCAAAACTTTTAGGGCCCAAGCACTGGAGGTGCACAGCATCTGGTGTCCACCAGAGGGCGGTGCACTGAGGTGCAAGGCTCGATTGTTTTCCAAAGGATTCTGATTAATATTTTATTGTTCTTCTTCTTCGTTTTCTTCAAGACTTCATCATTTTTGAGGTGGTTCCCATGGGTGAAAACTCATAAAATTTGGTACACACATCAGTCCTAGCCAGCATTACCCAGAGATAGAGGCTTGGCCCCAGATGTGTCTGGAGAACTCCATAAAGCCCCATTATGTCATTGAGACTTTTGCCCGGTATATAGTTTCACCTATCCATGTCAGATTCGGTAGGTGTGTCGGGGGCTGCAAGATGAACAAAATTGTAAGGTACATTGTATTAGCTATACTCAACAGGAAGTGAGTTATTTTTGGTTTTGTGCATTTTGACATGTGTTACATTTGGACGTTCTCCTCCTCGGCACTTTTGTTGGATTCATGTCAGATTTGGTATCCCGGAGGTGCTCGGGTCCATCATCGCCGCTTGCAGCTATATTTTATTTATGTTTTCTTGCATCGTTCTGGATAAACTGTGAAATTTCTTGGAAATCCCAGGAGCCTCCTGTGAGCCTTTCTGCATGGGAGCATCATCAGAAGGACAGCATCAGTTTGAAGGGCGTCAGATGGGTTAGTCTGAGGTTGTCATTGTGACACCGGCTTGCTTCCCCCCCCAGCGTCTGCAATCAGTGATATGAATCAGGTCCTGATTCAGGATCACAAATACTTGATGAATCAATAAATTGGAGCAAGTGGAAAAAGGACATGGGACGAGCGGGTAGTGAGACTCAAGGTCATGGAGAGTCAATTGAAAATGAAAACTAGGTTAAATGACAGATGCAATCAGCTGGTCATTTAAAGGGTCAGTCTTGCAGCTATGCACACTGTGTGTGTGTGTGTGTGTGTGTGTGTGTGTGTGGACTTACACTGAATTTATATGTTACATACAGTGTTTATGAATTAATACTTTTAATATCACAGTAAATATTATAGTATCATACTGTATGTACTAAAATCTGTTTTGTGAAATCCCATTTTCATGAAAGGTTCCATCAATTCCATGGTGATCTACAGCTCTGTGTGTGTGTGTGTGTGTGTGTGTGTGTGTGTGTGTGTGTGTGTGTGTGTGCGCACGTAGGCAGCAGCTTTGTCGTGAGTATGGGAAGTTACCTGGATGTCTCCAACTGGCTGAACCCGGCCAAGCTGACGCTGTATTACCAGTCCAACTCGTCCTCACAGTGGGTTCGCGATTACTGCGGCCAGAGGACCACGGAACCCTGCGAACAGCTGTGTGACCAGGACACGGGTGAGTCTCTCTCTCTCTGTCTCTCACACACACACACACACACACACACACACACACACACACACACACACACACACTAAGATTTCATGAGTAACACAGATTTGTTAAATTAAAAGGGCAATAAACATGACCCACCTTTGCTGATCTGACTGGACTTATTAGGGAAAGTGTGTGTGTGTGTGTGTGGATGACTGTCAGTGATGGTAAAGGAGGTGTGGCCTGTGTAACCATCAATCATAGTGAAGGTGTGGTTTGGTTAACTGTCAGTCATAGTGAAGGAGGTGTGGCCTGTATAACTGTCAGTCCCCAAAAGGAGGTGTGGCCTGTGTACCTTTCAGTCCCTTACAGGAGGTGTGGCCTGTGTAACTGTCAGTCAAATTGAAGGAGGTGTGGCTTCTGTAAATGTCAGTCACACTGAAGGAGGTGTGGCTTCTGTAAATGTCAGTCACACTGAAGGAGGTGTGGCCTCTGTGCAGTTTTAAAATGAAAGAATTGAAGTCTTTTCTAGTTTTTGTAAAAGTGAAGCCGAAAGGAGAATGTTTTGTCAGACACCCTAGTATCAGTCTCTCTCTCTCACACACACACACACACACACACACACACACACACACACACACACACACACACATCATGTTTTAGCTCTATCTGGTATAACACGACACTCCATTCCAGTAAATATATCTCAGTGATGTCATCATGTCCAGCACCTGCATTCGTCTGCTTTCACACACAATAATATGTGTGGAGCAGAGTGTGTAACATGTTTCCTGAGAGTGCTTCTTCCTTTTCATAACCTGGACACGAGTTCTGAAAACTATAATTTAAGGAACAGAATGAAAGGACAAGAAGACGTGAAAGCAAGAACTCACTTTGTGTCCGTCATAGACAGGAGGTCGGCTTTCATCTTCACACGCAGCCATTTCTGAAGGACTCTAAGAACCCGCCGTGCTCATGTGTGTGTGTGTGTGTGTGTGTGTGAAGTCCTCCTTTGTCCTGCTTTTATCCTTTTATTCTTCCTTTTACCTCTGCTCTTCATTACAGGTATTATTCAGGCATGTTTACTGCATTTATTGACTAAATAATTCTTTATTTTAAATATGGCACAATAATTTTTTCAGGAAGTACATTAGCTCCGCCCACAAATGCTGACAGGTCTTCTGGTGTAAATCTTGAACAGGAAACAAACAAAAAATAATAATAACTGGAACTTTTGTTCCTGAAGCTGTAGCTCAGGAAAATGTAAATAAAATAGAAAAAAAATCCAGCATTCTGATTCCATATACAGTATTCCTACAGTTTTTTTTTACCCTTCATTATTTTCACAAATATTTTCTGCTTGTTTTTGATATTTTTTGAAACCATCTGCTTCAGTTTTATATCATTTAAAAGCAAATAGATAAAATCATCTGCCAAGTGGCTTAATGTAAATCTAAATATAAATGTACATCTACCATCTGCAGTCATTTTCTTTCATTACAGACACAAGGGGAAAAAAGAATTGAAAGTGAGTAAATTATAAACTTTGATAACAGTCACAACTTTTCTCAGCCGGTCAGATGAAAGAAAAAGTGATTTTTCTTTGTGTAATGTTTTTTTTTTCGGACAGTACGTGTTAGCTTGTTGGAAATAGCGTAACCAACGCTCATATGGAAACAGAGAAAGGGTCAGAAATAGAGTTTAAAAAAACAATCTATGGATTAAAAAAAGGAAATATAATGGAATAATGACATTATCAAAGTTATTTATTTATTTATTTACTGGATACATAAACATGTACCTGTCATCTGAAGGCTTTGTGTTCTTTCTTAAAAATGTTTATTTTTTTCGCGGTCCAGTTTCCATCAAATCCTGCGCTCTGATTCGCTGGTGAGGCAGTTATGGACCTCTGGCGACTCGCTTGTTCACAACAACAACAAACATAGTAGCATTTTTTGTCAACATTTATCTTTTTTTATAAGATTTATTTATAAGATTATCAAAAATCGTATAAATTTTTGCCAGCATTTCTCAGGAGAATAGCATTAATTTTACAGCATGGATAGTGATAACGACAGTGTTCACAGCGAAAGCGAGTTTTACTACCCTGAGGAAGAAGAAATAAAAGAAAACATTTCAGGAGAAAGCTAAAAACCTGTAACTTGCTAACGCCGAGCAAAAACATGGCTGAATCCTGAATGACTCTTATTTGTATAAATAGGGGACTACATAGGTGGCAAAATGTAGTTTTTTTCCTGCCATGGAAGTGCACTTGTATACTGAGGAGGAAGCCATTTGCATTACAGCCGTGAATGAGGATTCAAAATGGCGGCTTGGTTTTCCCTTTCGGGCGCGCTCGTTTTCTGTTAGAATTTGGTAAAGAAAAAAATAAATATATTATTTACCAGCTTAAGGTCGGTCCGTATGGTGAAATACCGTGACCTCGGCCTTGAATATTGACCTCGACCCAGAGGGCCTCGCTCAGTACTTTCCTCGGTCACGGTATTTCACCATACGGACCTCCCAGCTGTAAATAACACACACACACACACACACACACACACACACACACACACACACACACACACACACACATATATATATAAAACGTTTTTGTTGGTGTTCTTTTGCACCTACAGAGATTCCTCAGGCTGTTTTATCCAAATATTTATTTTTATATCATCAAAAAAAATGAATGCTAAGACAATATACTACAAGTCACATGAAACTAGCAGAGCTGATGATGAGACAGAAAAAGAGAAAATATTACAAACAGAATGTATTTATTCATTTATTCTTTTTATTCATTCTTTTTATTTATTTATTTAGTTTTTTGTCAACAGTCAGATGAGTTTTTTTATTATTTTCATTTCATGTTTTAATTGTGCTTTCTTGAATTTGTTATTATATGATCTTGTTTTATTTTATTTGCACATTATTTTTGCACTTTTTTGTATTTTATTTATTTATAATAATAATAATAATAATAATAATAATAATAATAATAATAATAAACCCAATTGGCTGCCAAAACTGTAGAATGTTCAACAATAATTTTAAAATGCTGCCCAGTAATAACACACACACTTTTTAGAAAATGTAATATTGTAATAAATATAAGCCGTGATAAAGTCTACAGCCGTTGCGGTTCTATAAAACATTCACATCTGCTCGGGTTCCTTCAGAGAGAACAATCCAGTCATGAAACAGTACACTGTCAGCATCTTCAAATCGATACATCACATCCGCCATCGACCTCCAACCTACAGATGTGTTTTGTGAGTGCTGGAGAGAGAGAGAGAGAGAGAGAGAGTAACGTGCAATAATAAACCATCATCGACAGGAAACAGCGTCTCAGTTCATTTCCTGCTTCTGTGAACACGTGAGATGGGAATGAAGGTGCAATGGCACCGGGACGTGTGAAGAGAAAACACACAGCCGTGATGAGGGTCTTGTTAGGGTTTTGCTGGGATTCGAACCTGGTTCGTTGGTGTGATAATCCAGCAAACCCCCACTAGGCCACCAGGGGGATGACTCAAATGCAGAGGCGTGAGGCGGAAGTAGAAAAAGAATCAAAAAGGTTTATTTAAACTATATACACTATATACAGGGCAAAACAAAAGACAAAAAAAACCAAAGAGTGTAATCCAAAAGAAAAGCAAAGTGCAAAAATACAAAAGCTAAGAAGATCAAAAAAAACACAGTACAAAGGAAACTGGAGATAAACATAACAGCACAAAGACTCCGTGACAAGAGGACTGAACTCAGGGGTATAAATAGACAAACTAATTAAGGACACAGGTGAAGATAATTAGGCAATTAACACAAACACAAGACACAGGAACAGTGGCGGCCTCTAGAGGCCAAAATAAACACGACATGAAAAGGAAATAACAGCGGCCTCTAGAGGCCAAAACAGTCCTAGTCCTAACAGGACCCCCCCCTCTAGGAGCGTCTCCTGACGTTCCCAGGGCGATCCGGATGGGCCGAATGGAAGTCCCGACATAGTTCTTTATCAAGGACATCCCGAGCAGGAACCCAGCAGCGCTCCTCAGGACCATAGCCCTCCCAGTCCACCAGATATTGCAACCCGCCGCGGACCCGGCGGGAGTCAAGCAGGCGATTCACAGTGAACACAGTCTGCCCCTGGAAGATGCGGGGGGGTGGGGGGTTCCTAGGGGCAGGGGCATACGTAGACGTCAGTACGGGCCGTAACAGGGAAACATGGAAAGTGGGGTTGATCCTCAGAGTCCGGGGCAACTGGAGCCGGTAGGAGACAGGGTTCACCCTGCGCACCACCTTGAAGGGGCCAATGTAGCGAGGAGCAAGCTTGCGGTTCTCCACCCGCAGTGGAAGGTCCTTAGTGGACAGCCAAACACGCTGCCCAGGGCGGAAAGCGTGTGCAGGTCTTCTATGGCGGTTGGCCTGAGTCTGGTTGGTTCTGGAGGTCTGTATGAGGGTCTTCCTGACCTTGCTCCAGGTCTTGCGACACCGTCTCACATATTGGTTGACCGAGGGCACCCCCGCGTCCTCCTCCTGGTCCGGGAACAGAGGTGGCTGGAACCCGAATTGGCACTGGAATGGCGACAGCTTGGTGGCCGATGACTGCAGGGTGTTGTGGGCGTACTCCGCCCATGGCAGCCAGGTGCTCCACGATGTCGGGTTATCCATAGCCAGGCCTCGCAGGGTGGTTTCCAGGTCCTGGTTGAGCCTCTCCGTCTGACCATTGGACTGTGGGTGAAACCCAGAGGAGAGGCTGGCAGTGGCTCCGATGACCTTGCAGAACCCGTGCCACACTCGGGAGGAGAACTGGGGCCCTCGGTCTGAGACGATGTCCTGTGGAAGACCAAAGACTCGGAAGACATGATTAAACAAAAGTTTCGCAGTTTCAAGAGCAGAGGGGAGTTTGCACAGTGGTATGAAGCGGCAGGCCTTGGAGAATCTGTCAACTAAGACCAAAATGACCGTGTTACCTTGTGACTCAGGGAGACCCGTGATAAAGTCGACTGCCACGTGGGACCAGGGACGCCGGGGAATGGTCAGAGGATGCAGGAGACCCTGGGGACGCTGTCGTGGGTTCTTGGTTCTGGTGCAAACCTCACAGGACAGGACAAATGACCTTACTTCCTGCTCCATGTTAGGCCACCAGAAGCGTCTTTTCAGGAAGTCCAGGGTCCTCCGAGCTCCCGGGTGGGCGGTGAGAGGGGAAGAGTGACCCCACTGGAGAACCTTGGCCCGGGCTTGATGTGGGACGTACAAGAGGCCTGGTGGCCCCGTCCCAGGACCGGGGTCCTGGCGTTGGGCTCGTCGGACAGCCTCCTCAATACCCCAGCGGACAGGGGCCACAATCCGGGACACAGGGATAATAGGCCCGACTTCATTCTCCCTGTTAGTGGCAGAGAACAGTCTGGACAGTGCGTCAGGTTTGGTGTTCTTGGAGCCGGGGCGGTATGAGAGGGTGAAGTCAAATCGACTGAAAAACAGGGCCCACCTAGCCTGTCGAGGGTTCAGTCTCTTGGCTTGCTGGAGGTACTCCAGGTTCTTGTGGTCAGTCCAAACCAGGAATGGATGTTGTGCTCCCTCCAGCCAGTGCCTCCACTCCTCAAGGGCCAGTTTGACCGCTAGCAGTTCTCGATCCCCCACATCGTACCGGGACTCAGCAGGACTCAGGCGGTGGGAGAAGTAAGCGCAGGGGTGCAGCTTTCCTTCCGAACGTTGAGAGAGCACCGCGCCGACACCACTGTCCGAGGCGTCCACCTCCACGATGAATGGTTGGGAGGTGTCCGGGAGAACCAGAATGGGTGCCGTGCAGAAGCGGTCCTTGAGGTCTTTGAACGCCTTTTCTGCCTGAGGAGACCAGCCATAAGATCCACCTGTCCCTTTGGTGAGGTCTGACATGGGTGCTGCCACAGAACTGAAGTTCCTGATGAACTTGCGGTAGAAGTTAGCGAATCCTAAGAACCGCTGAACCTCCTTAACGGACTTGGGAGTAGGCCAATCCCGGACGGCCAGGGTCTTGGCAGGGTCCATTTGGAGTTGGCCTGTCCGTACAATAAATCCCAGAAAGGAGACCTCGGGAACATGAAATTCGCATTTCTGGGCCTTGGCGAACAGATTGTTCTGTAGCAGCCTCTGGAGAACCTGGCGGACATGGTGGCGGTGCTCCTGCACGGTCTTG
The DNA here is from genome assembly GCF_027579695.1 of Neoarius graeffei. Taxonomy (NCBI): domain Eukaryota; kingdom Metazoa; phylum Chordata; class Actinopteri; order Siluriformes; family Ariidae; genus Neoarius; species Neoarius graeffei. The sequence goes on from NC_083596.1 coordinate 4,993,079, forward strand.
GAAAAGATAAGGATGTCATCGAGGTAGACAAAAACGTATAGGTTAATCATGTCCCTTAAGACGTCGTTGATTAGGGCCTGAAAAACAGCTGGTGCGTTGGTGAGTCCGAAGGGCATCACCTGGTATTCGTAGTGCCCAGACGGGGTGTTAAAGGCAGTCTTCCACTCGTCTCCCTGTCGGATACGGATGAGGTGGTATGCGTTCCGTAGGTCCAACTTGGTGAAGACGGTGGCGCCTTGGAGCAGGTCGAAAGCTGTGGACATCAGCGGAAGGGGATATCGGTTGCGCACAGTGATCTTATTCAGGCCCCTGTAATCAATACATGGTCGGAGCCCCCCATCCTTCTTGCCGACAAAGAAGAAGCCGGCTCCAGCAGGTGAAGTGGAGGGTCGAATAAACCCAGAGACCAGGGCATCTTTGAGGTATTCCTCCATGGCCTTGCGTTCTGGCTGAGAGAGTGAAAACAGTCTGCCACGAGGAGGGGTAGTCCCAGGGAGCAAGTCGATGGCACAGTCGTAGGCCCGGTGCGGAGGAAGAACGGCGGCCCTGCTCTTGCTGAATACCTCCTTGAGATCCCAGTACTCTGTGGGAACTTGAGATAACTCGGTGAGATCAGGGGGCTCGGCAGGAGACACAGGAGAGCTAGAGAGCAGACAAGAGGCATGGCATGCAGGGCCCCATTCCACAACCTGGCTTGTTACCCAGTCTATGCGAGGGTTGTGGCGAGTAAGCCAAGGAAGGCCTAGAATAACTGGGAACTCAGGTGAAGGAATCAGGTGCAGGGATATTTCTTCCTTGTGACCTTGAGACTGGAGGAAAACTGGAGAAGTAACTTGGGTGACTCTTCCATCACCTAACGCTTGGCCATCGAGGGCAGACACAGACAGTGGGACTTCAAGAGGTGCAGTCGGAATATTGATGCTTTGGGCGAAGTGAATATCCATAAAGTTCCCAGCCGCCCCTGAGTCTATCAAAGCTTGACAAGAGTGGACAGACTCACCCCAGGAGATGGAGACCGGGATGTAGATTCCTTGGCCAGGGAGTCCGGGAGAGAGGGTAGGCCCCGTCACAACCCTCCCTCGGCTGGACGGGGCGGTCCTTTTCCCAAGAGTTCGGGACATGATGCTCGGAAGTGACCAGGCTTGCCACAGTAGATGCAGCACTTGTCCCTCCTTCTGCGCTCCCTCTCAGATGCGGAGAGGCGAGTACGACCCACTTGCATGGGTTCTGGACAGTCACTGAAGGAGGTAGACGGTCTCCAGGTAGAGGTAGGGAGGCTGGGGGGGCTCAAGGCTTGGTGGCGTTCTCTCATCCTGTTGTCCAGACGAATAGCATGTGAGATGAGGGTTTCGAGGTCACTTGGGCATCCAATAGAGGCCAGACCGTCCTTGATGGGGTCAGACAGACCATGGTGGAAGGCTGACACCAGGGCAGTCTCGTTCCATCCACTTACTGCTGCGAGTGTTCGGAACGAGATGGCGTAATCTGCGACGCTTCCTCCTTGCCGGATGGACATGAGCTTTCGGGCTGCGTCGGTACTGATGTCTGCCTGATCGAAGACCCGAAGCATCTCTTCAGAAAACAGCTGGAAATCAAAGCACTCAGGTCCCTGTCTTTGCCAGATAGCAGTAGCCCAGGCTCGCGCCTTACCAGCTAATAAGGTGATCACAAAGGCAATCTTGCGGCGATCCGTGGTGTAGGTGGTAGGCTGAAGCTCAAAGGTGAGTTGACACTGGGTAAGGAACTCTCGGCACTCACTGTGCTTGCCGTCATACCTCTGTGGTGCAGGAAGGCTGGGTTCGCGAGGTGAAGAAGGCAGCATTGCAGGAGGCACTGGAGCAGGAGTGGGAGCTGGATCAGGAGCAGGAACTGGATCAGGAGCAGGAGATGCAGGCAGAGATGTCAGCTGTGCCAGGGTTTTCCCAATTTGCTGAAGCAGTTCCTCGTGGCGAGCGAGGGCCTCACGTTGGCTGGTGAGCGTACGTCCATGAGCGTCCATGGTTGCTCCGAAGCGTGTCAAAGCTGCCATAATTCCCTGAAGGTTGGCCGGGTAGACAGTTGAAGCAGCCTCTGCTGAGTCGGTCGGGACGGAGTCTTTCTGTTAGGGTTTTGCTGGGATTCGAACCTGGTTCGTTGGTGTGATAATCCAGCAAACCCCCACTAGGCCACCAGGGGGATGACTCAAATGCAGAGGCGTGAGGCGGAAGTAGAAAAAGAATCAAAAAGGTTTATTTAAACTATATACACTATATACAGGGCAAAACAAAAGACAAAAAAAACCAAAGAGTGTAATCCAAAAGAAAAGCAAAGTGCAAAAATACAAAAGCTAAGAAGATCAAAAAAAACACAGTACAAAGGAAACTGGAGATAAACATAACAGCACAAAGACTCCGTGACAAGAGGACTGAACTCAGGGGTATAAATAGACAAACTAATTAAGGACACAGGTGAAGATAATTAGGCAATTAACACAAACACAAGACACAGGAACAGTGGCGGCCTCTAGAGGCCAAAATAAACACGACATGAAAAGGAAATAACAGCGGCCTCTAGAGGCCAAAACAGTCCTAGTCCTAACAGGTCTGTTGTCATCGTAAACATTCACGGGGGGGCGGGGTGTGTGTGTGTGTGTGTACACATGTGTCCTTAATGTGTTTTATTCAGCTTGAAATGTATAAATATAAAATGTAATTTTCCCGGAGCTCTAACTCAGTCGTTTCCACATGTTTATTTCATGATTAAACAAACGTGTTACACTTTTGCGTGTTTTGGTCTCGAAAAAGCAGAAACACGGAAAAAGAGAAAATCAGTAACAACAGGATTAATGACATACTGACCATTTTATTAATATTTATTTCCTCATTCGCTTAACTGCTACAAACACAGCTGACCGACTGAATCTCATCACCATGTGAAAAGGAAAAATATCAGCATTGCAGACGATTTTCATCACACGCTCATAAACTAGAGTCGGAAGATTTTTGAAAGTTTTGTCAAAACGTGAGGAGAAATTTTGTTTCTACATGAACTGAAGATTTGCTTGGTTCGGCCTTTCAATGTTTTTTTTTTTAAGTTTTCTTCTTATTTGTTTGTTTGTTTACTTGGCACATAAACTCCAAAAAGAGATTATTTCATGTTTTGAGGCTTGTTTTGTCAGAAATAGAAATTAATCAATTAATTAATCTTCAATTAACAAATCAATTGATAATTCAAATATTTATTTAAAGCATATGAACTCATAAAGAGTTTATTTCTCCATTTCAGGTTTTAGTCATCTCTGTACGGTGGCCCAGAAGGGCAAGGTCTGAAAAAAAGCACCTTTAAAAAAGGAGTCAACTTTAAAAAAGGAGTTGACATTTAAAAAAAAAAGGTCAAGTCAAAAGAGTCAATTAAAAGGAGTCGATTTTCAAAAAAAGAATCGACTTTCAAAAAAGTCAACTTTTTAAAAATGATAAACTTTTAAAAGGAAGTTGTTTCAAAAAGATCAAGTAAAAAGAATCAATAAAAAGAGAGTCGACTTTAAAAAAAAGGGAGTCGACGTTTTTTTAAAAAAAAGGGAGTCAACTTTAAAAAAAAAGGGAGTCGACGTTTTTTTTTAAAAAAGGGAGTCGAGTTTTTTTTTAAAAAAAGGGAGTCGACGTTTTTTTTTAAAAAAAGGGAGTCGACGTTTTTTTTAAAAAAAAGGGAGTCGACGTTTTTTTAAAAAAAAGGGAGTCGACGTTTTTTTTTACAAAAGGGAGTCGAGTTTTTTTTTAAAAAAGGGAGTCGACGTTTTTTTTTAAAAAAAGGGAGTCGACGTTTTTTTTAAAAAAAGGGAGTCGACGTTTTTTTAAAAAAAAGGGAGTCGACGTTTTTTTAAAAAAAGGGAGTCGACGTTTTTTTAAAAAAAGGGAGTCGACGTTTTTTTTTAAAAAAGGGAGTCGACGTTTTTTTTAAAAAAGGGAGTTGACGTTTTTTAAAAAAGGGAGTTGACTTTTTTTTAAAAAAAGGGAGTCGACTTTTTTTTTAAAAAAGGGAGTCGACTTTTTTTTTAAAAAAGGGAGTCGACATTTTTTTTAAAAAAGGGAGTCGACGTTTTGAAAGGATTCAACTTTAAAAAAGGATTCAACTTTTTTAAAAAAAGGGAGTCGACGTTTTTATAAAAAAGGGAGTCAACTTTTTTTTAAAAAGGGAGTCGACGTTTTTAAAAAAAAGGGAGTTGATTTTTTTAAAAAAAGGGAGTCAACATTTTTTAAAACAAAGGGAGTTGACTTTTTTTAAAAAAGGGACTCGAGGTTTTTAAAAAAAGGGAGTGTTTTTTAAAAAAAGGGAGTGTTTTTAAAAAAAGGGAGTCGACCTTTTTTAAAAAGGGAGTCAACGTTTTTTAAAAAAGGGAGTCAACGTTTTTAAAAAAAAGGGGAGTTGACGTTTAAAAAAAAAGGGAGTCGACATTTTAAAAAAAAGGGAGTTGACATTTTTACAAAAGGGGAGTCGACATTTTTTAAAAAAGGGGAGTCGACATTTTTTAAAAAAGGGAGTCAACGTTTTAAAAAAAAAAGGGAGTCGACGTTTTTAAAGAAAAGGGACTTGACATTTTTTTAAAAAAGGGAGTCGATATTTGGGGAAAAAAAAGGGAGTCGACGTTTTTTGTTTTTTGTTTTTTTTTAAAAGGGAGTGGACGTTTTAAAAAAAAAGGGAGTCAACGTTTTTAAAAAAGGGAGTCGACGTTTTTAAAAAAGGGAGTCGACGTTTTTAAAAAAAGGGAGTCGACCTTTTTAAAAAAAAAGGAGTCGACTTTTTTTAAAAAAGGGAGTCGGTGTTTTTTAAAAAAAAGGGAGTCAACATTTTTTAAAAAAGGGAGTCTACATTTTTAAAAAAAAGAGAGTCGACGTTTTTTAAAAAAAGGGAGTCGACGTTTTTAAAAGGAGTCGACATTTTTTTTTTTTAAAAGGGAGTCGACGTTTTTAAAAAAGGGAGTCAACTTTAAAAAAAAGGATTCGGCTTTTTTTTTTAAAAAAAGGGAGTCTATGTATTTTTTTTTAAAAGGGAGTCGATGTTTTTTTTTTTTTTTAAAAAGGGAGTCGACTTTTTTTTTTTTAAAAAAAGGGAATCGACATTTTTTAAAAAAAAAGAGTTGACCTTTTTTAAAAAGGAGTCGATGTTTTTTAAAAAAAAAGGGAGTCGACATTTTTTTTAAAAAAGGGAGTAAGAGTCAATAAAAACAGAGTCGACTTAAAAAACGGAGTCAACTTGAAAGAGGTCAAGTAAAAAGAAGTCAACTTCAAAAAGAAGGTAAATAAAAGAAAAATAATTCAACTCAAATGATAGGAGTCAAATAAAATAGAAGTCAACCACAATAATCTCCAGCTCACAGTGATTTCTCTCAGCATTATTATTATTATTATTATTATTATTATTATTATTATTATTATATTTTTTAAATTATTATTATGTTGTTGTTTGCACATTGAGTCATAAAGAGCTGATTTCTTTATTTCCATCATACTCGTTCTCCATGTCCCAATCTTGTCTCTGTTTGAGACCCTTTCCCTCGGCCTGCCCCCGCCCCCTTTGTGTTTCGGGCCCCGTGGATCTGCTGATTTCCCCGCGGACTCCCAGACCCTCGGCTCCCTCAGCAGATTGAGCGGTGAGTTCGCTGACAGAAACCTCTTGTCTTTCTCTCCACACACTCCACCTCGTGTGTAAGAGGGAATTCTGGGATGGTTGCCAGGCCAATCTCAGCTTCCTGCCGGGGTTTGATTAAGGCGTGAGGAGATTGGGTTCGGATCCTCCAGGTTTATCCTGCTTTCAAGTCAGGAAAAGCTCTTTCACTCATGGCTTCATGACGGCTTCCTCTATTCATCCATCTGTTTCTTGTGCATTCTCTACACACACACACACACACACACACACACACACACACACACACACACACACACACACAGAGCCAAAGTCTTTGTCACTGTAGTCTAATGCTCTTATGTCAATTTGACATCACAATTAACATGACAATCGGCTCTAGTTGGAATAAGCCTTTACGTATAAATTATTGTCAATATGCCAGGAATGCTATATTAAGTATTTATTACTTCTTATATACTGTAGATCTATGTAAACTGTTATAAAGGGCTTATGTAGGTGTTCATGATTACTAATGACCCTATGTCAGATTACAAGCTCGAGTTGGAATAAGTATTACTAAACATAGGCTAATGTCAGTTGTTATAAAGGGCTTATGTCAGTGTTCATGAGTACTGTTTTGTATCAAGCTGACATCAGAATTAATGACAGCTGACTCGATTTGGAAGCTGCGTTCATAAATGTTTGTCGGTTTATGTCAACTGTTATAATGGCCTTATGTAGTTGCCCATGAATACTGTTTTATGTCAGCATGACATTAACAGGATCATTGGATATAGACAGAATAAGCCTTTATTAGTCTTCATAGAGGTTTATTCAGTTGTCACACAGTTGTCTTATAGGTCTATGTAAAATGCTATAAAGGGCTTATGTACAGTAGGTGTCCATGTATGAGAGTCAGATATACACTCAGCGGCCATTTTAATAGGAACTTGTTGTTGTTGATTCGAAGATTCCTGTTCTTGGCTGCAGGAGTGGAACCCTATGTGGTTTTCTGTTGCATGCTGAGATGCTTTTCTGCTCACCACGGCTGTAAAGAGTGATTATATGAGTTGCGATATCTTTCCTTCCTGGCAAAAAAAGCTCGAACCACCTCAAGTCTGTCCAATTTCCTCTGACCTCTCTTATCAACAAGGCGTTTGTCGTTTCCACTCACAGAACTGTCGCTCACTCGCTCAAAAAATGTTTTTTTGTTTTTCGCACCATTCTGTGTAAACTCTAGAGACTGTTCTGTGTGAAAACCCCAGGAGGAGATCAGCAGTTTCTGAAATACTCAAACCAAAAATACTCATCTGGCTCAAACCAACACCCATACCGCAGTGAAAGAAAAAAAGAAAGTCACACAAAAATTGAGATCACGATTTTTTTTTCCCCATTCTGATCTGATGTTTGAACATTGTGAACATTACCTGAAGCTCTTGATTTGTGAAACAAACAGCAGGTGGATATAGCAGTGTTCCTAATAAAGTGGCCGGTGAGTGTCAATGGAATATGCCTTATAGATTTGTATGTCAGTAGTTATAAAGAGATTACATAGGTGTCCATGTGTTCTGCCTTTTTAATGTCAATTTGTAGAAAACGGTGCTGTCGTTTATCTGGGTCGATCAGCCAGCCTGGTTTTATATCCTGTGTGTATCGGGCTCCTGAGTAAGACCGGCATGATGAATCCTCTAAAATTCCTGCAGCTTGAATTGGTTTCCTTGAAATTGTGTGAAAATATGCATTGGGACAATGATCTCCTCGTTGCCGTGCCTATGCCATGAACCTTGAAATCGGAAAATTGCCTGCACGGCCTTTAGCGAGATTGGAAAAGCATTCTAATGAAATCTATCATTAATCACACGGGTCAGACGCTGGAGAGAACAGAGGAGAAAATGATTACAGGCCGGCCTCCCGCCTCTGCTGCTTGATACCGATACACATTTTGCCCTTCATTTAAAAACTGAATAAAACACCAAATCTATCAATAAAGAGATCCAAGTTCTGCTGGATTCGAATTTTTCAAAAGTCTTTTTTTTGAGGCACTTGCGCTCAGACCAAAAACATGTCGTAACACATTATGAAGGTCATACATACATACATGACAGACTATAGGACTATGACTATGTTTATAACAGCTTATAATACACTCATAAGGCATTATATACAGTGTTATAATTATTAATTAAAAAGCATTACAGTTTATAGTAACGTTTAGAATTGCACAAAATCACACAGATACAAATCAAGAGCTTCATGTTCACAATGTTCAGACATCAGATCAGAACGGGAAAAATTGTGATCTCACAGTGAAGTGTGACTTTCTTTCTTTCTTTCACTGTGGCACTGTGGGCGTTGGTTTGAGCCAGATGAGGATGAGGTTTGAGTATTTCAGAAACTGCTGATCTCCTCCTGGGGTTTTCACACACAACAGTCTGTAGAGTTTACACAGAATGGTGCGGAAAACAAAAAACATTTTTTGAGTGAGTGAGCGACAGTTCTGTGGGTGGAAAAAACTTGTTGATAAGAGAGGGTTAGAGGAAAATGGACAGATTCGAGGTGGTCCGAGCTTTTTTGCCAGGAAGGATACAGTAACTCATATAACCACTCTATGGACCCTTTTCACGTGACGTCACGACAAACGCGGCCGCCATTTTGGACATGTACTACCAGTAGTTTACCACAGCCAACATTGAGGAACGGCAGCAAAGAAAGTGTTTATTTTCAGCAAGACTTCCATCATGCCACTATATTGTTGTGCACCTGGATGTAGTAACCATCAACAAACAAGGCAAGGGTTATCATTTTATCGGATCCCGGTAGATGCTGACCGACGGAGAAGATGGATAGCGGCATACCAACGCTTGTGTAGTGACCACTTTGTTGGAGATAAGACGAATAAAATTAGCCAGAAAAGGCATTACATTGCTGTTAACATTCCATTCTAGTTTACTGTAATTATGATCTGGCAGCTATTTACACCGGATCCAGTGTAAATAGCTGCCGGAGCCAACGTCCGCGGAGCCGGCGCGCGCTCGCTCACGGCCTGGCCGGACGTTGGCTCCGGCAGCTATTTACACTGGATCCGGTGTAAATAGCTGCCAGATCATAATTACAGTAAACTAGTAAATACAGTTTTCTGCATCTCGCTCCTTTTTCTTTTATGTTTGTCGCCTTCCTCGCATTCAAACCGATTTGAGCCGAAGTCCACTACATGTCCAAAATGGCGGTCGCGTTTACGAAGGTCACGTGACTGAAAAGGGTCCATACAACCGTGGTGAGCAGAAAAGCATCTCCGCATGCAACAGCAAACAGAAGAACACATTGGTCTCCACTCCTGCAGCCAAGAACAGGGATCTTTGAATCAACAAGAAGTTCCTATTAAAGTGGCCGGTGAGTGTGTATCGGCAATACTAAATAAAATCTGCCCCAGTACATTTTTATGAGTGCATTATGTTGTTATAATGTGTTATGAACTTGTCACCATTTATAGTATCATGTATCATAAACACAGCTATAAAGTGTAATGCATTTTCATAAATAATTAGAACAGTGTATAAAACGCCTTACGAATGCATTATAACATGACATGAATGGGTTAATAGTTCGTTATAACGTGGTTTTGAAAGTGTTACCAGAAGCGTTTATTATTTAGTCATGAAGTAATTTCATTTCTTGTGATTTGGATTTATCAGGGACACGACAATTCAAGTGTTTATGTAAAATGCTAGAAGTGTTATTTAATAGTTATTCCATGAAATCGAGTCGTACATGAGCCGATCGCCGACGAGGCGCGTAGCACCGAGTTGTCTATAAGCCGTACGACGAGATTGAGTGGAATAACTGTTTTATTCTATCCACATTCACTGGATTTTAAGAAACAGAGCATTTTTATTTTTGATTTTTGCAAATTCGATAAATAAAAACTTTATACAAAACGTCCAACAAAATCATTTCCGCTTAGAATGTAAACGAACGATCGAAATGACAGGAGCAATTTGTGAAAAATGTGCTAATAATAATTCTTGAAAAAAAAGATATGTTCTTATCGTCAAATACTTTCATTCCATATTTTGTTCCCATTTTTTTGTATTTTTTGGGGTTTTGTTTTCGAGTCGGGTTTTTATTTCGTCCTCAGTTGGTTCAGCAACACGCTCCACCATTTTGTTTTTCTCTACTCACGGTATATGAGTTGATATCCTAGTAGTAGAGTAGCCAATCAGAGCACGCGATTGCTCATATCCAGTGAATGTGGATAGAATAATTAGCAGTTATTCCACGAAATCGAGTCGTACATGAGCTGATAGCCGATGAAGCGCGTAGCACTGAGTTGTCTATAAGCAATGTATGACGAGATTGAGTGGAATAACTGTTTTATTTTATCCACATTCACTAGATTTTGAGAAACAGGACATTTTTATTTTTATTTTTTGCAAATTTGATAAATAAAAACTTTATACAAAACGTCCAACAAAATCATTACTGCTTAGACTGTAAACAAACCGGTGAAATGACACGAGCAATTTGTGAAAAATGCGATAATAATAATAATTCTTGAAAAATATAAAAAAGATTCGTTCTTACCATCAAATACTTTTATTCCATATTTTGTTGCTATTTTGTATTTTTTGAGGTTTTCTTCTTCTTCTTTAGGGTTTTTTGGTGGTTGGCAAACCAACTTAAAGGTGCATTACCGCCACCAACTGGGCTGGAGTGTAGAACAGGAGATATTGGGAGAAAAAACTATATTCTTTTACAGTAGCTATTTGTTTCTTTTAAATACTTGATAACTATTTTGGGGGTTTTGTTTTCGAGTAGAGTTTTTATTTCGTCCTTGGTTGGTTCAGCAACACGCTCCGCCATTTTTATTTTTCTCTCCTCATGGTATATGAGCTGATATCCTAGTAGTAGAGTAGCCAATCAGAGCACGCGATTGCTCATATCCAGTGAATGTGGATAGAATTATATTAGTTATTACTAGAATGTATTCCAACACATCAAGGATTTTAAGAAAACTAAGAAGGTTTATCAGTTGCAGGTTTAAAAGGGTCAGGCGTTATAAATGGGTTATGTAGGTGTTGATGAGTCTTACCTTTTTTCAGCTCGACATTAGCATTTTGGAAGAAGCTGTTATAAATATTTATGCAGGTGCATGTCGATTGTAGCTTTGCATCCATTATAAAGGTACAACTGCTGCTAGTTGGAATAAGTCTTTATTCCAACTAGCAGCAGTTGTATAGATGGAAATACCCTTTATAAATGCTTTTTTAGGTCTATGTCATTTGTTATAAAGGGTTGTAGCAATAGCTGTTGCTTTTGGAATACCGATTTCTTAAACATTTTAGGGCCTGTGTTTGAGGGATTGTGTTGTTTTTAACAATGAAAATGCACAGCATGAACATGATGGAACATTGAGGCTACATCCACACGATAACGGCAACGAGATTTTTTTTTTTAAATATTGCGTCCACATGGGCAACGAATCAGTAAAATATCAGGTACATATGGCAACGCAACGCTTGCTGAAAACGATGCAATACACATGCCACACCTCTACGTGCGCTGTAAGACGGTCCCATCGGAGACACTAGAACAATAGAAGAAGTAGACGCATGCGCATAAACCCCTTCTTCTGTAGCATCAGCCACATAAAGTTTTGATTATTAATCAGTAGTGTAAAACGAAAGACACGGAAAGAGGAATGAATGGGGGTAGATGGAAGCCGGTACGCCAACATTCTGATATCCTCCAGAATTCTTTAATGGTCCGGAATAAATTGAATGCTACACGTTGATGGATTACTTTGTTCTTCTACGCCCTTTTTGAGGAATGTATTGTCGGACTTAAACCAACATCTGAAGAGGTGAGATCGCTCCTTTTTTTTTCTTATTTTTGCTGGTGGGATTGTTTTTGTTTTTGGAAAGTGCACGGGCGGTGCACGGTTTGGTTATACTCAGTACTTCCACAGTGTTTGGACTAAAGACTCTGCCCTAAGGGCTATTCTCTCTCTCTCTCTCTCTCTCTCTCTCTCTCTCTCTCTCTCTCACTTTTCACCATTACACAATAAATATTAACAGTGAAAATATTTTGTAAGCGCGTTTCATGAACCAAGTTATAGGATTTGTTGACAACTCGCATCGAGTTCGTTACACTTCTACCCGGCGTGAAGCACTGACAGTCATGTGGTTGTGACATCATCGTAAACAAATCCGTTCTACTCATCCAGACGACTTCGCAATGGCGCCATTGCCTGATTTTTCCACTCTGGAACCCGTTCTCAAAAGATTTCGTTTTGGGGCACCCAAAACACCGGTGCTGCATGGACACCAGGCCAAAACGATAAACAATTTTATCAGATTCACCTGAATCCGTTGCCGTGTGGACAGGGCCTAAGTCAAGTCAGGTCAAGTTAGCGCTTTTAACAACTGGCATTGTCGCAAAGCAGATTTACAGAATAATGAAGGTTTTAAATGTATGAAGAAATAAATTTATCCCAAATGAGCAACGCTGAGGTGATGATGGTAAGGAAAAGCTCCATGAGACATCATCAGGAAGAAGCTTTGAGAGGAACCAGACTCAAAAGGGATCAAAATGGTGGTCACTTTGATATCATCTAGATCTTTTTTTTTTCCTTCAATTCTCCATGGCATGGCTTTCAATTTCATCAAAACGAAAAAGTTAAAAGGAACTTGATGGAAAGAACACACACTTCGACAGAAGATGACAACTGTCATTTTGGTAAGTGCTCTCACAAAAGCTGAGACTTTGGGTGTTTGAATAACATTAGCGCCGTGCCACCTCCTCGCATGAGAGAAGATTTAGTCTGGAACGATCCATCAGGTGATCATCATTCCATGCTACAAAGCTGCAGCTAGTGCTCTTTGTTAACGCACGGCCACTGTTATTGTTCTTGGGATGGCAGTTTTAGCACCTGGCTAACGGCTTTGACCTTCCAGATTGGGGTGAACGAGCTGCACCTACCCGCATGCAGATGAGCTCGTTTTATTAGCGGCGGCTCGACTTCATTGAATGTCTCTGGCGACAACCAGAGGCTAAAAGAAAGGTTCAGAGTTTTGAAAGACCTTCAGAAAAACATCCTTCCATTCAACATGCCATGTAAGTTCATTAAAAAAAAGAGAGAGAGAGAGAAGCTTTAAAATGTCATCAAGCTTGAAAATTGCTTAAATGCACCTTTTCATGACGATGGCAGCAATCTGAAGGCCATTTGGAGGCAGGTGGAATCTTTCAGGGTGTTGCTGAAAATGTTTTTAATTTGAAATCTCGAAAGTGGAACAGCTTGACAAACCTGGCAGCTACAACCGGGTTGAATTTGACAGACGTCTGAAAAGGGTGGATTTGTTTGTTGATTTGTTTATGTTTGTATTTATGTCTTTATTTATTTATTTGTTGTCATGGAAGAGAAAGTGTCAGTCACGTCAAGGAAAAAGTGTCGCAGGTATCCGCCATACGCTCAGCTCATAAACTCATTTAATGAATTATTTAACAGCTAGTTGTAAAATTCATTGCTTCTATTATGCCTTGACATGCAGTTCACTTCTCCTCAAAGCAATATGAGATGTCAAAGCATCGCTGCCTAAAGTTATGATGGTGTCATTCTGTCGTATTAAGCACTAGCCTGTGGGGTGATATCAGCCATCTTGGCTTTTTTTTAATTTCCTCCAAGATTCAGACATGAACAAGAACAGGAGTGTTTTTGGTAAATCCTACTTTATACTACAGTGCTGTTGGATTCTTGATTCTGGTGTTGATTAATTCTCTTTAAAAGCAGCTCTGACAGTAGCGCAGCTGCAAATCGCAGGTTTATACTGTATTAACGTGCTTGTTTTTAGTGTTGTAGGACTTGAGACTGCTCTTGATCTCAAGACCACTTTTTGAAGGTCTTGCCTTGGAATACATAGTTTTCACTGACGTCACGGCATTCCGGGGAACGCCCTCCAGCCACCATCTTGTGGGGCAAACAAAACGGACCATCGCCATTACTGGCTACGTTAGCTCGGACGAATTTATGAAGCTATATAGTCAGTTTTCTAAAATAAAGATCAATGTCGGCAAAATCAAGCAAACGGAAGTATATAGATACATTGGACGACATCTCACGACAACGGTATGCAGCCAACCTGGCCTTGATTGGGGGAATTGACCCCTACGAAGTGGGCAAAGATGCATTTTCAAGTGACTATGCAGGGCTGCCATCCATATCGTACCCTGATATTGTGAACTATTTCGTGAATACTAAAAGCGCCTACACACTTGACGACCTCAAAGCATACAAGTCGCTGGAGTCATACAATTATTTTGTCTGTGGCTGGGTCCGTAAAGTCCACCATATAAAAACCAGTGACAGTCGTGTCCTAATTACAGCCAAGGTATGTAAACATTGGAATTTTAGAGCTCTCAACACTGCATATAAATATATGTGTGTGTATAATATCGAGTTGATTTAAGACAAATTTTACATCCATTAGTGGTATTACAGTACCATGTCAGTGTACAATGTAAACGTACACTCAGCGGTTCCAGTTTTGCATTCTCCAGAGATTGTTTACACGATGTTTTGGTTTCCAAAAACAAACTTAAACACAATTGATTGTTTATTTAAACAACTTACCACTTATAAAATGATCGGAGCAGACCTTGCTGTGTTTGGAAGGCTGATAATCCTTGCGGTTGATTCTCGCAAGCCATAGATTTCTCCTTTGTATGCTGAGTTTCTTTGTTTGCTCGCCTTCGTGCTCCCGTACAGTGGGAATTCCATAAAAGCTCCGCTTGACGTCATCATCTGACCTATTACGACAGCCGTGAATACAACAGGTGTGCACCATTGCTAGCTTTAAATAGCCTGCTTGGGTTCTTTTGAAGACTTTGTACTCGCGCGTTACAATGTGTGCTCAGTGACCCGTATGGTAAGCTTGACCCGCAAGATGGCCGCCACTAGGGAATCCCTGACTCTGTGACGTCATGTGAAAACTATGTATCGAATGCATTTTTACTCTGTAATTGTCTCAGTCTCGGACATTCAGGACTCGTGATTTTATTTCTGCTCTTGATCTCAAGACCACAACTGTGTGGATTTCACTAAATTGCCTGTGCATTGTCTGATTTACAGTATTGGTTAACATCGTTACTGTGATTGGATGTCAAACTTCCTGCTTCAAACAGTGTTGTAGTCGAGTCACTAAACCTCAAGTCCGAGTCCAGGCTTGAGTCCCCAGTGTTCAAATCCAAGTCATTAAAGAAAATTTTGAGTCGAGTCCGAGAACAAGACTCCAATCGCACCATTTGACGGTGGCTGTTGCTGCCTTTATGTGAAAGCGTCTCTGCTGCTGTGTTGGACTAACGTTCCTGCTCGACTGCCCCATTTTAGTTAACAGGCTACAGATAAAAAGCTTGTTCATCACTCAGCAAGCCCCGCCCACTATCAACAGGGAAAATAACATGAGAGAGGGTTAACACTAGCTAGTTCATCACTCAGCAAGCCCCGCCCACTATCAACAGAGCAATGAGCATAGCATGTCACTTCCTCCTCTGGGTGGAGTCTCGCCAAATGACGATTGAAGTTCAAGGTCGTCCCCGTCGTCTCCTCGATAGTTCTTCTACGTATGGAACACACAGCAGTGCATTTTTTCCCACTGCACGAGAAGTCTGTATAAGCAAAGCGGACAATCCTAGGCGCGTCTCTCCAGACATTTTAGCGCCATTAACGCTAGTTTGTTCCTGAACATGACGTATGAACAGGTGAATGTGAATTCTCTTGCACAAAATTAGTATAAATAATTAATGTAGATATAAATATCTTCTGTCAAATTATTATGGCATATTACAAAAAATAAAGAAAAAATCCAAGTCCTCGTCTCCAGTTTACGAGTCCAAGTCCGAATCATCAGTGCTCAAGTCCAACTCAAGTCACTAGTCCTTAAAGGAGTACGCCACCCCCAGGTGAAATTGAGTCAGTCCCTGCAGTCCCTAGAGTTGGATGAGTGAGCCAAAGCGTTTTGTAGCCGACCCAGCCATTGCCCTGATCTAGAAACGCCCCAGTTAGCTTTAGCTTAGTGTAGTCGCTGTAATCCGGCGTGTCCAGCTAGCATTGTCATTGCAAAAGTGAATCAAATAACTCAAGATTTTTTATAATTATTTCTCATGACTTGTACATTCACATCGAGTACACATATCAATGCAAATTAACACGAAGGGATTTACTAGACCAATTTATATATGGAACTATTTTTGGCCACAGCACAGGCAATGCACCGCTGCAGGCGCAAAGTCACCACGCAGAGGTTTTCAGGTGCTGCGTGGTGTCTTTGCGCCTGCAGCGGTGCATTGCCTGTGCTGTGGCCGAAAATAGTTCCATATATAAATTGGTCTAGTAAATCCCTTCGTGTTAATTTGCATTGATATGTGTACTCGATGTGAATGTACAAGTCACGAGAAATAATTATAAAAAATCTTGAGTTATTTGATTCACTTTTGCAATGACAATGCTAGCTGGACACGCCGGATTACAGCGACTACACTAAGCTAAAGCTAACTGGGGCGTTTCTAGATCAGGGCAATGGCTGGGTCAGCTACAAAATGCTTTGGCTCACTCATCCAACTCTAGGGACTGCAGGGACTGACTCAATTTCACCTGGGGGTGGCATACTCCTTTAAAATTAAGGCATGAATCAGACTCGACTCCGAGTCCTGGACTCAAGTACTACAAGCCTGGCTTCAAATGCAACCAATAACGTGACTCATTGCTAATTCGAAATTTTTCTTCCTGTTAAGAGCCGTTGCCCCTCCCCCACCCCCTTCACACACACTGGTCTGGTTGTAGTCTTGACTTGGTCTTGCCCTGCCTTGGTCTTGGTCTTGACTTGATCTCAACCCCTCAGAGTCTTAGTCTGGATACACTGGTCTCGGTCATGACTTGGTCTCAGTTTAGGTGGTCTTGACTACAACACTAAGTATTTTATTGTTTCTATAGTAACAGCTCATTCACATGGACTTGTGCAGAAGACGCTCTGGATAAACAGATTAAAAAGAAAAACGTGTAATTGATTGTAACGGTGATGTTTTCAGTGAGGAGATGTTTATCCTTGAGTGAAGGAGTCTCCAGTGTCAGCGCTTTGTAACACTTGAGCTGTGTATTTACATTTTTTGACATCTTCACTAGGATGAGGAGGAGGAGGAGTTGTTTTAGGAAAAAAGAGAGGCTGGTGAGAGAACGGTTGACTTATCACTGTTATAAAGTAACCGAGAACAGGAATGTTTCACAATATTAAACACAACTATAAACAGATTCATGAATTCATAAAAAATTGTAATCATTAAAAATTGCTGTCGTATAAGAGGAATAAAACACTTGTTATAGGGACAAGCTTCAACTTCATGGTGGGAACAAAAACTTCGCTTCATTCCAACATCTTGGCGTTGATTATTTTCCGATAACAAGCACAACACAAATTGTTTTATTACTTATGCTAATCATAATCCTTTCATAATAATTAATCTTATATAGTGACATTCCTGAGAGTGGGCGTGGCTTGTCTGACTCACTTTCAGTGAAAGAGATGTGGCCTTTGTGCATGCAGGTGTTAGTGAAAGAGGTGTGGCCATTGTGCTTGTCAGTTTCAGAGAAGGAGGCGTGGCCTGTGTGCATCAGTGACAGTGAAAGAGGCGTGGCTGGTGTGCATCAATGTTAATGAAAGCGGCGTGGCCTGTGTGCATTAGTGTTAGTGAAAGAGGCGTGGCCTGTATGTATCAGTGTTAGTGAAAGAGGTGTGGCCTATGCACATCAGTGACAGTGAAAAGGGGTGTGGCCTGTGTGCCTACGAAGTCTCTATGAAGCAGGAAGGGACTTTTTGTCTGTCAGTCTCAGGAGGCGTGTCCTTTATGATTGTCAGGCCAAATGAAGAGGGTGTGGCCTGTTTCTCTGTCAGTCCTGATGAAGGGGTGTGGCCTCTCTGCCTCTCAGTCAAAGTGAACAGGGCGTGTCCCTTATCTCACTGTAGAATAAAATGGATGCAGTGGTGATTGATGGATTTTATCGATTCAAATTTTTCAAATAATTTGTTGATATTTGAGTCTGAGTTTTTACTGTATGAAAAAATACAATTCTTTATAATGTGTTTTTATCTAAAATGGTTATTGATCAAAGACATATATTTTGGAAAGCATCCTTGGGTTGGTTCAAGGTGCTATATAAAGTAAACTTGTTGTTGTTGTTGTTGTATGCAGGACTATTTGTGAATATTTATTCCTGTGCATTACATTATGGTAAATCAAATGATCCATAATCCTGGGTGGCACGTTCTGTCTGGGTTTTTCAATGGGGGGAAAAAAAAAGAAGAAAAATTAAAGCAAGTTCACAAGCAAAGACTTCGAAAAGGGAACTGATTGTATTATTTTGGCTTGTTGTTTCCTTTTTTTTTTTCCAGATTTATGAATTTCGCTGTTTATATCTTTTGACAGCTCGTAAATCAGCTTCCTGTGAGCCACGGCGCGTCATGCAGAGCAATCTCGGGAGATATGATTCGCTAGAGCTGAAGGAGTTTACTGAAATGGAGAAATACAAGAAAACAATGAGAAACTAAACTGAGGAGAAAGTAGAGTAGAAAAGAGCGCTGTTTGGAGAATAATTTTTTTAAAAAAGTGGCAGATGTATGTGGAGTAAAAAAGCTCAGTAGAATATTCAGTGTAAACTTGATTCTATTTATATTGCTTTGTGAGTGGAACCATGAGGAGGAACAGGTGGTCCGTATTAGCGACGTAGCAGCAGGGGACGCAACGTTGCGCCTCGGTATAAATCTCACACCCACACACACACACACACACTCTTTTTTTAGCTTCTCTGTGTGGATTTATGGACAACAAGTTCTTCCGAAATGTATAAAATTGTCCGTAAAATGGAAATGTTTCAAATATGAGTCAGTGAGTCCTTCAGTTGTGTATAAAAAGTATAAAAATTAGTCTAAAAATGTAGAAAAAGAGTGTGGTTATGCAGTATGCAGTTCAAATCAGGTGTTATTTAAGAAAGGCAAAAATGATTGTTGTCCATCGAGTGTATACATGTTAAGCAGAGTTCAGAATAAACTCCATTAAATAATAAAAGATACATAAAATTAATTAATTTTTCCATTTAAA
Source organism: Neoarius graeffei (assembly GCF_027579695.1). Taxonomy (NCBI): domain Eukaryota; kingdom Metazoa; phylum Chordata; class Actinopteri; order Siluriformes; family Ariidae; genus Neoarius; species Neoarius graeffei. Next base: position 5,011,823 of record NC_083596.1, read on the forward strand.
AAATTAATAATAATTTCAACTTATATGGAGCACTTGCATGTGACGTCACAGCCGATCCAGATTGTGACAGACGCCATCTTGTCGGTCAAACGCCATATTTCCGCCTTCTACTTCTGCTTTTACTTCTACCTTTTCTTCTGGAAAACCCTACTATATACAATTCTACTACAACGGCTGCGGCTACAAGCTCTCCCTACCCATGCACGTTTTTTGTTTTTTGTGTGTATTTTTGCGTGTTGTTCATCTGTACCAGACTTCAATATCCACTACAACCGTATGGACTTACTGGACATTGGTTTCCAGCAGAAAATGACGGTTTGTAGCGATTTCCATCGCATGCACAACATTCCGGACGAGATAGCGAAATCAGTGGGGTCTCCGTGGATTGTTATCGGAAGCAAAGCGAAGGAGGCGGCGTCAGGAGCGGAAGCAAAAGCGAGGCTGCAGAGCCGGCCTGTTGACTAAGCTCAGAAAACAGCCACTCAAATCTCCACTGCTAAGCCTCTACCTCTCCAACGCCAGATCCATGGTAAACAAGACGGACGATTTGGAATTACAGCTGGAATTACCTTATTCTATTCTATAATCGGCTGGTCAGTGCTATACTACTTAAGTGACTTACCCGTCCAATGAGGATTGTTATTGTTTACAAGATGCCACATCTGAGTCGCTGACAAATCCTGAATTTCTGTAAAGATAACTGTCCAGAGATTTATAAGCACGCAGTGCTTCACCACTGAACAGCGAGGGAAAGTTGATGAGGTAATTATACACGTCTGGGTATTCCGCTGGCAGTTCAACATCCACTGATACGGTCGTGAAAACTCCGTCCGGTAAGCCATAAGGGTCACTAATCTGTAGATCGTTTATTTTAGACATATATCTAATTATCTGTTCATTAGAAAAATGAGCCGTGTAGTCCGTCGGTTGAAATTGATCCATTCTGTACACGAGTGCAGCAGTATTCAGCGGTGTTTTTTACCGATAAGATGGCGGCTGTGTACTTTCCGGTCACGTGACTGCAAGATCTCTGTAGTGCCTTTCTCACACCCAAGGTCACATAATAAATAAATAAATAAATAAATAAATAAATAAATAAATAATCCACCAAAAGAGGGCCAGGATGTAAATCCAGTCAAAGCCAAATACACAAACAAGGCATTTAATTAAGAGAAGGAAATTAATTGGAAAACAAGCGATGTCGTTGTCATTATAACGTCATGATATTTGTAGTTATGAATGCCTTATAGTGTGTTCATAAAGCACTCATAAAGATAACGTAAGCGCTTATAACCGCAGAGAAAATATAAACTGTCAACATGCAACAGTTAAACATCCGGTTCCACCAAAAACACACATCACCTTTTAAATCTTTTGTACTCCTAAGCTATGTCGCGTTATAACCATTATATGACACTGACATACAAAATATACTGTACACTCACTGGCCGCTTTAATAGGAACTTGTTCTTGATTAGAAGATTCCTGTCCTTCACAGGAATGTGTTGTTCTGTTCTGCTGTTGCAGGCTGAGATGCTTTTCTGCTCACCACGGCTGTAAAGAGTGATTATACTGTATGAGTCACGATATCCTTCCTGGCATAAAAACTCAAACCACCTTGAATCTGTCCATTTTCCTCTGACCTCTCTTATCAAAAATAGCCTCAATGAGGCTGGAGCTCATACCAGTCACGGTTGTTGTGTTTGCATTTGAAATCTGATAAATCCTGTAGAAGGAGTAGCGATTTTTGTGAAATTGCACATGACCTCTGTGTAGCCGCATCCATGGCAGGTGGCGCCACCTGGTGAACAATTCTTGTTGGAATATGTCTTTAGAGTCTTCTGGGTGAGTTTCAGTGAAAACGTCCCAGCAGTTTACGAAGAGTAGAGTTTAATGTGACGAGTCATGCAAAAATTTCAGACACCCGTAACGTTGTAAATATGACAGGTGGCACCATCGTCCTGACAACTTGTATACACACCCACCTGGGGAACATGGTATGTGAGTTTGATCAAAATCTAATCACTCCTGTAGGAGGAGTAGCGATTTTTGTAAATTGTGGACAGACAACGACAGAACTGTTGCTCATTCATTCGAAAAATGTTTTTTTGTCTCTCATCTCATTATCTGTAGCCGCTTAATCCTGTTCTACAGGGTCGCAGGCAAGCTGGAGCCTATCCCAGCTGACTACGGGCGAAAGGCGGGGTACACCCTGGACAAGTCGCCAGGTCATCACAGGGCTGACACATAGACACAGACAACCATTCACACTCACATTCACACCTACGCTCAATTTAGAGTCACCAGTTAACCTAACCTGCATGTCTTTGGACTGTGGGGGAAACCGGAGCACCCGGAGGAAACCCACCCGGACACGGGGAGAACATGCAAACTCCACACAGAAAGGCCCTCGCCGGCCACGGGGCTCGAAACCCTCTAGAGTTTACAATTCTGTGTAAACTCTAGAGACATGGTTTGTATCTACGTGATTTGATGTGTCGTGCTGCTGTCGAGGGATCGGCTGATTAGAGAACCTTAATAAAGTGCTCAGTGAGTGTACAGTATATACACAGCTACAATGTCAGTCGTCATTATGTCATATTAAGTGTTATGTTAATAAATATTCATGTAGCTTGAATTAAGTTATGTTAGTTTGACAGAGTAGTGTTTAGGACTGTTTATAAATGGTGCGACGTCTTATCCAGGGTGTGTTTGTGACTTGCTGTGTCCCTGAGCAAGATAAAGTGCTTACTGAGGAAAAGAAAAAAATATATATATATATAAACGACTGAACAAAAGGTTATGTCAATTGCTATAAAGTGCTTACGTAGCTTATAGTCATCGGGAGGTTTGAGTCAAAGGACAAGCGCTTGTGATTGGTTTATGATTGACCAGTGTAAGTCCCAGGATTATATTAATGCAGTTTTGACATTTAAATAAATAAAATAAAAAACATATTTTAATCTGTTATAAGTGCTGTAAACAATACTTATGAACAACAAGCGGAGCGAATTCATCACTATATAATTCGTGACTGTCTTAAGGTCAAATTTAAGGACGAAATCTACTTGTAGGGGTTAAAGGAAGTGCACTGAAGCTTTATTAGAAGCGACGTGTGTGTGAGAGACGGACGAGGACGGAGTGGAGCGGGGCGGGGCGGGTAATGCGCAGGGGTAATTTATACACCGGCTGGATGAATGAGTAGCTGTCACTCTGTCTCTGCTCTTTCCAGGAGAATGCAGCTGCCTGGAGGGTTACTCACCCGACCCTGAACACACACACCTCTGCATCCGCACCGACTGGGGACGGAACGAAGGGTAAGATCCGTTAAAAATAAATAAAAAAAAAGATGGGAAAAATCAAGCAGACGCAACAGACAGCTATGTAAAAATAAGACACTTCACATTGTTCCAGCGATCACTCACGTGGCAGTTCTGTGGCCGACTTCACGCGCTCATGGTTCTACCCTGGGACGGGAAGGAATGGGCGGAGTGACGATGCCGTTAATGAGGAGCATATTAAAATATAGACTCTAAAATGATGATAATAATAATCATAATCACAGATACTGATTCATTCATATACATTTAAAAAAGTTTACACAGGAACCACATGATCACTGAAGATTTCCGTATTAATGCCGTTGTTTTTGGACGGAGTCTCCAGTATCTGTGCTTTACAGTATAACAGACACAGAGAGACTGCGAAAGGAGCGACGGATATTGATCAGTTATTCCACGAAATCGAATCGTATGTGAGCTGATAGCCGATGAGGCGCGTAGCACTGAGTTGTCTATAATCCATGTACGACGAGATTGAGCGGAATAACTGTTTTATTCTATCCACATTCACTGGATTTTGAGAAACAGAGCATTTTTATTTTATTTTTTTGCAAATTCGATAAATAAAAACTTTATACCAAACGTCCAACAAAATAATTTCCGCTTAGGATGTAAACAAACCGGAGAAATGACAGGAGCAATTTGTGAAAAACGCGATAATAATAATAATTCTTGAAAAATAAAAAGATATGTTCTTACCATCAAATACTTTTATTCCATATTTTGTTTCTTTTTTTGGGGGGGGTGGGTGGGTTGTACTTCATCTACTTCTTCTTCTTCTTTAGGGTTTTTTGGCGGCTGGCAAACCAGCTTAAAGGTGCTTTACCGCCACCGACTGGTCTGGAGTGTGGAACAGGAGATATCTGAGAAAAGAAAAAAAAAAAAAACTACATTAGTTTTGCTATTTCTGTTTCTTTTAAATACTTGCTAACATTTTTTTGAGGTTTTGTTTTTGAGTAGTTTTCATTTAATCCTCGGCTGGTTCAGCAACACGCTCTGCCATTTTGTTTTTCTCTCCTCATGGTATATGAGCTGATAGCCTAGTAGTAGAGTAGCCAATCAGAATGCGCGATTGCTCATATCCAGTGAATGTGGATAGAATAAAATAAATTCTACAACATACGTGAGAACTGGAACTTGTTTCAACAACATTAAATGTAACAAAAACAGATAAAAAGTACAACCCTGATTCCAAAAAAGTTGGGACAAAATACAAATTGTAAATAAAAATGGAATGCAATAATTTACAAATCTCAAAAACTGATATTGTATTCACAATAGAACATAGACAACATATAAAATGTCGAAAGTGAGACATTTTGAAATTTCATGCCAAATATTGGCTCATTTGAAATTTCATGACAGCAACACATCTCAAAAAAGTTGGGACAGGGGCAATAAGAGGCTGGAAAAGTTAAAGGTACAAAAAAGGAACAGCTGGAGGACCAAATTGCAACTCATTAGGTCAATTGGCAATAGGTCATTAACATGACTGGGTATAAAAAGAGCATCTTGGAGTGGCAGCGGCTCTCAGAAGTAAAGATGGGAAGAGGATCACCAATCCCCCTAATTCTGCACCGACAAATAGTGGAGCAATATCAGAAAGGAGTTCGACAGTGTAAAATTGCAAAGAGTTTGAACATATCATCATCTACAGTGCATAATATCATCAAAAGATTCAGAGAATCTGGAAGAATCTCTGTGTGTAAGGGTCAAGGCCAGAAAACCATCCTGGGTGCCCGTGATCTTTGGGCCCTTAGACGGCACTGCATCACATACAGGCATGCTTCTGTATTGGAAATCACAAAATGGGCTCAAGAATATTTCCAGAGAACATTATCTGTGAACACAATTCACCGTGCCATCCGCCGTTGCCAGCTAAAACTCTATAGTTCAAAGAAGAAGCCGTATCTAAACATGATCCAGAAGCGCAGACGTCTTCTCTGGGCCAAGGCTCATTTAAAATGGACTGTGGCAAAGTGGAAAACTGTTCTGTGGTCAGACGAATCAAAATTTGAAGTTCTTTATGGAAATCAGGGACGCCGTGTCATTCGGACTAAAGAGGAGAAGGACGACCCGAGTTGTTATCGGCGCTCAGTTCAGAAGCCTGCATCTCTGATGGTATGGGGTTGTATTAGTGCGTGTGGCATGGGCAGCTTACACATCTGGAAAGACACCATCAATGCTGAAAGGTATATCCAGGTTCTAGAGCAACATATACTTCCATCCAGACGACGTCTCTTTCAGGGAAGACCTTGCATTTTCCAACATGACAATGCCAAACCGCATACTGCATCAATTACAGCATCATGGCTGCATAGAAGAAGGGTCCGGGTACTGAACTGGCCAGCCTGCAGTCCAGATCTTTCGCCCATAGAAAACATTTGGCGCATCATAAAACGGAAGATATGACAAAAAAGACCTAAGACAGTTGAGCAACTAGAATCCTACATTAGACAAGAATGGGTTAACATTCCTATCCCTAAACTTGAGCAACTTGTCTCCTCAGTCCCCAGACGTTTACAGACTGTTGTAAAGAGAAAAGGGGATGTCTCACAGTGGGAAACATGGCCTTGTCCCAACTTTTTTGAGATGTGTTGTTGTCATGAAATTTAAAATCACCTAATTTTTCTCTTTAAATGATACATTTTCTCAGTTTAAACATTTGATATGTCATCTATGTTCTATTCTGAATAAAATATGGAATTTTGAAACTTCCACATCATTGCATTCCATTTTTATTTACAGTTTGTACTTTGTCCCAACTTTTTTGGAATCGGGGTTGTATGATGTGTAATTCTTTGTGGCAACGATCGGCAAATTGCTGTCGTGTAAGAGAAATAAATCACTTCATGACGTCGTGTTATTGCATGATCATCAAGTTCTGGGTGGAAATAGTGACTCCACTTCAACACGCCGCTGCTGTTGATTATTTTTCTACAACAGCAAGATAAAGAATCTTTTATTCCTTCATGTTTTGTTGTTTTATCAGCTAATTTCGAAGTATAAAGGCTGTATATAGCTCTTTGTCACGTCTGCAGCATTTGTCTGTCTTTACAGCTATTTAGCACTCGATTTTTTTGCAATATTGTATGAATGATTTATGAAATAATCAAATTATTGATTGAATTAATCAGATAGTTATTGAGCTCATTTAATTGTCCCCGTGATGATGTGTTGTAAATCCCCTGCAGGCCGTGGCCGTACTCTAACCTGGAGCGAGGTTATGACCTGGTGACGGGAGAACAAGCTCCAGAGAAGATCTTCAGGTGAGCAGTTCTACATCTCCACATCTCTACAGCACGTGAACTTAACTGACAAAAGCGAGTCAAACCCAGCCAGACTAAAACCCCCGAGACCGTTCACGAGGGCTGTGAAAACACACTGCCCCCCAGGCGACGTCCTTTCCCACGCCTCTTTCAGGAGTCCTTGATGTTGCGCTTCGTAACGCATCAGAACTACAAGATCCGGCTGAAAGACTTTCCAGAGAGTTAGTGTCATTAATGTTCACAACACTCCGACTGTGGTGGTGCTGGTGCTTTCACACTTTCACTGCCAACGGTGCATCTTAAATGCGAGAATCAAAAATAATAAATAAATAAATAAATAAATATCTGATTTTTAAAAAGAACGTTTATTTAAATTATTCTTTTAATCTCTTCTTAATTTTTTTTTTTGATAAAAGTGAATCTTTATAGAACATGTACCGGTATACTGTATGTTCTGTATGAAATCAAATTGTAAATATATATATTTCAAAAATCAAATTTAAAAAAAATTGCAGGCAAATCTGAACAATGAAAACAACCATGACATAATCAGCAAATAATACAAGTTGAAAATATAAAAACCTTAAAAAAGCTGAATTTTTCTTTTTCTTTCTTTCTTTCTTTCTTTCTTTCTTTCTTTCTTTCTTTCTTTCTTTCTTTCTTTCTTTCTTTCTTTCTTTCTTTGCAACCTTCTTTCTTTCCTTCATTTTTGTCCTTCTTTCCTTCCCTCCATCCATCCTTTCTTATTTCCTTCTTTAATTTTTTCCTTCTTTTTTGGTGGCCTTCTTTCTTTCTTTCTTTCTTTCTTTCTTTCTTTCTTTCTTTCTTTCCTTTATTTCTTTCTTTTTGTCCTTCTTTCATACTTTCCTTCCTTCCTTCCTTCCTTCCTTCCTTCCTTCCTTCTGTCTTTGGTGGCCTTCCTTCCCTCCCTCTCTCCCACCTTTCTTTCTTTCTTTCTTTCTTTCTTTCTTTCTTTCTTTCTTTCTTTGCATCCTTCTTTCTTTCCTTCATTTTTGTCCTTCTTTCCTTCCTTCCCTCCATCCTTTCTTATTTCCTTCTTTAATTTTTTCCTTCTTTTTTGGTGGCTTTCTTTCTTTCTTTCTTTCTTTCTTTCTTTCTTTCTTTCTTTCTTTCTTTCTTTCTTTCTTTCTTTCTTTCCTTCCTTCCTTCCTTTCTTCCTTCCTTCTGTCTTTGGTGGCCTTCTTTCCCTCCCTGTCTCCCACCTTTCTTTCTTTCTTTCTTTCTTTCTTCCTTTCTTTCTTTCTTTCTTTCTTTCTTTCTTTCTTTGTAGCCTTCTTTCTTTCCTTAATTTTTGTCCTTCTTTCCTTCCTTCGCTCCATCCTTTCTTTATTTCCTTCTTTATTTTTTCCTTCTTTTTTGGTTTCTTTCTTTCTTTCTTTCTTTCTTTCTTTCTTTCTTTCTTTCTTTCTTTCTTTCTTTCTTTCTTTGTAGCCTTCTTTCTTTCCTTCATTTTTGTCCTTCTTTCCTTCCTTCCCTCCATCCTTTCTTTATTTCTTTCTTTATTTTTTCCTTCTTTTTTGGTTTCTTTCTTTCTTTCTTTCTTTCTTTCTTTCCCTCCATCCTTCCTTTATTTATTTATTTTTGTCCTTTCATACTTTCCTTTCTTTCATTTTTCCTTATTTCCTTCTATCTTTGGTGGCTTTCTTTCCCTCCCTCTCCCACTTTCTTTCTTTCTTTCTTTCTTTCTTTCTTTCTTTCTTTCTTTCTTTCTTTCTGTCCTTCTTTCTTTCCCTCCCTCCGCTCTCTCTCTCTCTCTCTCTCTCTCTCTCTCTCTCTCATATTAAATAATGTTAGTAATTATAATACAGTTATTATAATTATAATTATTTATGAAAAGCCATTAAAGTTTGCAGCAGTTTCTATAAAGTGATAAAGGAATGCACTCTGTCCTGCTTATAACTCACTATATCACCGCTCTATCTCCTCTTACTGCAGTGTACCACGTGGGGCTCGTTAGAATGATGTCATACGAGCTCTTCCTCTCCTTCCTCATGTTAAAGATTCATAATGCATTATAAAGACAGCTGTAAAGTGCAGTGCATTTTCATTTATTATTATTACAGTGTGTGAACTTTTAGTGCACTGTAATATGAATGTGTTCTTACTTTATTACAAATATATATATATATATATATCATATCAGCTGGATAGTACAGTGGTAATGCTCACTGACTATGACGCAGGAGATCGGGGTTCGAATCCCGGTCGGGGCAAAACATCATCCAGTAAGGGTCCTTAGGCAAAACCCCTCATGATATATCAGCCTACCTCAGGAATGAGTGAAAACATAACTGATAGAGTCATACCGGCTCAGACGTCGCCCGGGTCAACAAGGTCTGCGTCAGTTGCTAGGGAACCAGGGCAAACTGATGAGAAATGGGCTACTGGAACAAGACATCGATGGACGAGGACAGAAAATACGGATTTGCTGGAATGCTACTATACAAGCAATCCCAGAGAGAGGGGATACATGCAGAGAATGTGGGACCATTGGATACTTCGAAACCCACAATCAAGGCTAACAAAGAAACAGCTATTAGCCCAGTGTTCCAACATCCATAATCGAAATCTGCTATCACAACTAGAGATTAATGAAATACAACAACGATGCTACGGCAAGGGGGAGCCAGGAAGACAGGTCAGCGGGGAGATGTCATCATCCCCACAACCAGAGATTGGGTACCAAGCCCCAACAGCTAACAGCCTCAACACAAGAGCTGCTGACCTGAGAAGGAAGATCGTGACCCAACTGGAAACCTGGAACCCCCGACGAATACCGAAGCTGAGTTGCCAAGTACCTTCAGAAGATCTACTAGTAGATGTGAATGCTGCTCTGAAGACAATCTCCACAAGAACAATCACTGAGACCAACAAGCTGATACACAGTACAGCAACAGTAATCATGGAGATGCTTGGACACAAGGTGGGCTCGGGACATAACAAACAGTATCCACCATGGAAGAGACGATTAGAGGCCAAGATAAAGGCAGCAAGGAGAGAAGTTAGCCAGCTAGCTGAACTACAGAAAGGGAACATGGTGAATAAAGGGGCGCCCAGGAAGTACAACTCACTCTCCATACCAGAGGCACTCGAAACTGCCAAACAGCGACTAACAGCTCTGGCCACCCGGTTGAGGAGATACACCAAGGAAGGAGAGGCCAGGAGAATAAACAAGCTGTTCTCCACTGAACCAGCCAAGGTGTACTCTCAATGGCAGGGGAACAACAACCGGTCAGACCCACCAAGAGCTGAGGTGGAAAAATACTGGAAAGACATATGGGAAAGAAAGGCATCACACAACACCGATGCCCAATGGTTAGTGGACCTAAGAGCTGACCACAGCAACCTCCCAGAACAAGAACCAGTAACCATCTCAATGGCAGACGTCCAAGAAAGAGTGTCAAAGATGAAGAGCTGGACAGCACCAGGCCCCGATATGATCCATACGTACTGGCTGAAGAAGCTAACTGCACTCCATGAACGCCTAGCAGCACAGATGAACCAGCTGCTGAGGGATGGAACCCACCCAGAATGGCTAACCCAAGGCAGGACAGTCCTAATCATGAAGGACCCCCAGAAGGGACCCATCCCATCCAACTACCGGCCAATTACCTGTCTCTGCACAACATGGAAGGCCCTGTCAGGCATCATTGCGGCAAAAATGAGTAAGCATGTGGATCAATACATGAGCGAGGCACAGAAAGGAATCGGCAGTAACACCAGAGGAGCCAAGCACCAGCTACTGGCCGATAGAACAGTCGCCCGAGACTGTAAGAAGAGACAGACCAACCTGTGCACTGCCTGGATTGACTACAAGAAAGCCTACGACTCAATGCCACACACATGGATACTGGAATGTCTGGAACTGTATAAGATCAACAGGAACCTAAGGACCTTCATACAGAACTCAATGGAAATGTGGAAGACAACCCTAGAGGCCAACTCAAAACCCATTGCCCAAGTCAACATCAAGTGCGGCATATACCAAGGAGATGCGCTATCACCACTGCTGTTCTGCATAGGCCTGAACCCCCTCAGTCAGATCATCACGAAGAGCGGATACGGGTACCGATTCCGTAGTGGGGCAACAATCAGCCACCTGCTCTACATGGATGACATCAAGCTGTATGCCAGGAATGAGCGAGAAATAGACTCGCTGATCCACACCACCCGGATCTACAGCGATGACATAGGGATGTCATTCGGATTGGACAAGTGTGGCCGGATGGTCTCAAAGAGAGGCAAGATGATCCGGACTGAGGGGACTGACCTACCAGAGGGCAACATAGGTGATATCCAAGACAGCTACAAGTACCTTGGCATCCCACAGGCTAATGGAAACCATGAAGAGGCCACAAGGAAGTCAACCACAGCCAAATACCTCCAGAGAGTAAGGCAGGTCCTGAAAAGTCAGCTGAATGGTAAAAACAAGGTCCGAGCCATCAACATGTATGCACTACCAGTCATCAGATACCCCGCTGGTATCATAAACTGGCCAAAGGAGGAGATAGAAGCCACAGATATCAAGACTAGAAAGCTCCTCACCATGCATGGAGGGTTCCACCCCAAGTCCAGCACCCTGAGACTATACACTAAGCGGAAAGAGGGAGGCCGAGGGCTAGTGAGCGTCAAGACCACGGTCCAGGATGAAACATCGAAAATCCGAGAATACATCAGAAAGATGGCCCCAAAGGATGAACTGCTAAGTGAATGTCTCAGGCAGCAGAACCCTGATGAGAGTGCAGAGGAGGAGGAGGAACAGACAACCTGGAGAGACAAACCCCTACATGGCATGTACCACCGTCAGATAGAGGAAGTGGCTGATATCAAGAAATCCTACCAGTGGCTGGATAATGCAGGACTGACAGACAGCACAGAGGCACTAATCATGGCAGCACAAGAACAGGCCATAAGCACAAGAGCCATAGAGGCCAGGATCTACCAGAGTAGATCAGACCCAAGATGCAGACTGTGCAAAGAAGCCCCTGAAACAGTCCAGCACATAGTAGCAGGGTGTAAGATGCTAGCTGGATCAGCGTACATGGAGAGGCACAACCAAGTGGCTGGGATAGTATACAGGAACATCTGCAACCAGTATGGAATAGAAATACCCAAGTCCCAATGGGCCATACCACAGAAGGTGGCTGAGAACAACAGGGCCAAGGTTCTGTGGGACTTCAGCTTCCAGACTGACAAACAGATCCTGGCTAACCAGCCGGACATAGTGGTGGTGGACAAAGAGCAGAAGAGGGTGGTGGTGATAGATGTGGCGATCCCAGCTGACGCCAACATCAGGAAGAAGGAACATGAGAAACTTGAGAAGTATCAAGGGTTGAAAGAGCAGCTGGAACGGATGTGGAAGGTCAAGGGTTGCGTGGTCCCCGTGGTAGTGGGGGCACTTGGGGCAGTAACCCCCAAACTGGGAGAGTGGCTCCAGCAAATCCCAGGAACAACATCTGAAGCCTCAGTCCAGAAGAGCGCAGTCCTAGGAACATCGAAGATACTGCGCAGAACCCTCAAACTCCCAGGCCTCTGGTAGAGGACCCGAGCTTGAGGATGACATGGATACCACCCCCCCCCGCCGGGGGTGAGAAGGAGATATATATATATATATATATATATATATATATATATATATATATATATATATATATATATAATCTTTTTAGGTTATTCAGTAATTTATTCATCAGAATAAATATATTTTTATTTCCATGTGATATTTTGATCAGCAGAGCTGTGATATAAAGCTGCAGCTCTCAGAACACTTGATCAGATTCCACCACGGTGACGTTTCACTCCTTTCCCAAGACAGAAATGGAGTGCTTTGAATTTATTTTGCTTTCACCTTACTTACTGGGATATCATCACTCTGTGCTGGCTGAAGATGCACTCGTTTAATACACTCGCTCGGCGCTGATTGATAGTGAGGAGAAAGAGCCAATCGATGGGCTCCCCGTGTCAGCTGATGAGCGAGAGTGCTGTGTGCATCGCCTGGCTCTGATTTATGAGCAGAAGTGCGCGCTGGTCCGAGCTGATTCACTGTGTTCGCGTCTATATCTGAGGTCAGGAACTGAGGTCCAGCCCCGAGCCGCTGGGCTGCAGGGGACTCGATGTGACCCAGTGATTGGTGTTCAGGAAACCGTGCACTACAGAGGACGGAGCGGGGACTCGTGCACTCGTGTCCTGTTGGAGTGAGACGCAGTGTAGGACGGACTGCAGGATGTTTATCCAAGAATGAAGTTGCACCAATTTTAATTGTGATGGAGAAATAATCAGGATTAGATCTGAGCCGTCATTATATTCTTAGGTTTTAGTTGATCTTTAATCCTGCTGCTGTGTTATTTTTAATAACAATTAAAATATAATGTTCCAAGTTGAAAAATAACAGTGTTACAGAAATGTTGATTACAATTGCTCACATTGCAACAGCATCTAAAAAACAGCAACAACACATTGGCATTTTATTGACAGTAGTTTTGTTTATCATTATTTATTTAGTTATTTTTGTGAAAGTCAGCAAGAAAAAAATACTTTTTGAAAAAATAATTAATGAATTGATTCTATGATTGTTTTTATACATAAAACATGCTATGTAAAAAAAATCAGAATTCATCTTTAACAGGCTCGATGTCGTGTGGTTTTTTTAAATTATAATTTTAATTCAATAATTTAAAAACAAACAATTTAATAATTTAATTATTGTACAGAAAACAATTTGCTCACATAATTATTTTAGGTAGATTGACAATAGCCTTTTTAAAAATCATTTATTTATTTTTTGTGAACATTAACAAGGAAAAAACTTTTTAAAAAATTATATTTGTTTATTTATTTAAAAATTGATTCTATTATTATTATTTTTATTATTTTTTTACATATAATGTGCTATGTAAAAAAAAAAATCATCTTCAACAGGCCCGATGTCAATGTTTTTTTTAAAATTATAATTATAATATTTTAATTCAATAATTTAATCATTAAGAATTAAATATTTAAATTATTGCACAGAAAACAATTTGTTAACTTTTTTTAGGTAGACTGACATTTACATTTATTTATTTATTTATTTATTTATTTATGTGAAAATTAGCAAAAAAAATTACATTTTTAAAATGTATTTATTTATTTTGCGCTGTTTAACACTAAAGCCAGGGTTAAATAATTCTAATTCTAAATTGTATTCTGATTGTTTTCAAGGATTTATTTGTTTGTATGAATTAGATTAATGGATAATATTTAAAATAAGCATCTAATACCAGCGTAGTTTATTGTTTAATATCTGTATTCCCACTTCAGTCGTCTACATGAAGAGTAAATTATGATTAATTACTGCAAATTTGGTTCAGTTAACAATATGGCCTCCGCCCTCATTATTCAGCAGCTTATAGAATAGCACTTGATCCAGCACATACGGTTATTTTTGCACGATGATGTAGAAGTCCAGGAGCAGAAAATATCAAGCTGAAACAATGGTGTGTTATTTTTTTTTTTCTTACATGTACTTGGCATAACAGTCTATGATTTTACGAGTTTGTACTTTTCCCACACTGGGCTGGAGTGCTCATGAGCATTTTCACATCATTTTTGCGTTTTCATTTGGACGGAGATGATTCCAAAAACACCACATCTACTCAATCACGTCCTCTGTATTGTGTTTAAGTCTATAGTTCTCTCCGAGGTCTGAAAACTAGTACGAAATGATTTCTGTTTTGCCCTTTAAACTAATTGCCTTTTCAAAATACAGAAAAATGGCACAATTTCAAGGGCTTATTTATACAATTTCATGTGAATGTAACCGTTTAACATTCCATACTCGTTGGTGAGTCGATTAATTTCAGCAAGTTAATGATCCTTTCACTGGAAACAGCATTAAGTGCTTTATCAAGAGTGTCACTGAATCCAACACGCTGAACTGCACTGCATGTAAACACCGAGCGAGCAGCAATCAGCCGTGTGGTTACTGCACGCGCTACGGGGTTAGACGAGGACGGAGCAAACACCTCGGAGGAGTCTTGTTGATCTTTTAACACAAGAGATAAGCCAGATCCACTGGAGAAACCTGATATCAGAAAATAGCAGAGTTCAGGGAAGAAACAGCTCCATTTTCATTTGCTTACTGAGTCAGTATTGTCCTTTATTTTATGATATAAAAGGCACTTTATTGGGCTCATTTGCATATTGCAGCTTAGCAACATTACAGAGATCAGTAATATATTTAAAAAATTGTCATTGCAGTATACTATTGTAAACGCAATAAGTAATTACATTATAGAAAGGTTATTACATAATGGCTTTAATGCAGAGGTCCAAATGCAATAAAGCCTTGAAATATAATAACTTGTATTACATTAATGCCAGCTTATTACATAATGAACTTGGTGCAGAGGTCGAATATAAAATATGCCCCAAAATGAAATAAGGTCTGGCTCGAAACACTTGTACGTGAGCTTGTTCTTGGTGTTGTTACTTTATCAAGCTCGGTTTATTTGAGTGTTATTTGATTAGAGTTGTAATTAAGCTGTGATATTGTTCTCCACAATATTTTGTAGCAGAACTGAAATAGAAATAGATTTCTTTTGGATTATGTGTCACGAATCTCCACCAAGTAGCCCATGCTATTGAAGTGGAGGAAAAATGGAATAAAGGTTGCCATCAGAAGTCACATAATTAGTTAAATGGAGTTGACTTGTGTGTAAAAATGGGTTGCATGCAATACCAGTGCAATACAAACACACCTTTTCTTGGAATAATAATAATAATAAGAAGAAGAAGAAGAATAAAACAAGACTCATCATGAACACCTAGCAGTTACTGAAACAGGTACCAGAGTTTTAGGAAACGTGGAAAAAGAATCCCATTACTGCTCATCATTCCCATTGTGAAGCATGGTGGTGGGAGCATCATCATTACGTGTTACTTGGCCTGTTATTTTTTATTTGTTTGGTTATAAAAATATGAATCTTAAACATCAAGCACCATTAAACACATTATGAATAAAAAAAACCCACAGGCCATATGTAACACTAAATGATGATGCTTCCACCACCATGCTTCATAATGGGAATGATGAGCAGTAATGGGATTCTTTTTCTCCATGTTTCCTAAAACTCTGGCATTCCTTTTGGTGAACTCCAAACAGGACTTCATTTCACTCGCAACTCGTCCATGAAGCCCAGGTTTGACGAATATCCAGGCTATGGATGATCTTTGAACAGCTTCTCCCATCGGAGTGGTGGATCCCTCCAGCTCCTTCAGCATTCCGACTCAAAAATCTCCCATAGGTTTTCAGTTGGGTTGAGCTCTGGCAGCTGTAAAGGTCATTGCATGTGCTTTCCATCATTTTCATCCACATCAGTGAGTTCTTGTGTCTTTTGGATTGGGATTTGGAGTGGAGTTGTCCTGGAAGAGACCACGCCTGTCAGCATGGAAAGGTTTCATCAGACGATTAAGTTGATCAGTTAGGATTACTTTGGATTAACTTGCAGTGATGGTTCTGTCACAGCCAGAAAATGCTTAAAATAGTAAATAACCACCATCAGCAGAGCAGAACCATCAGGGCCTTCTAGGCATTCAGAGACGGCCCAAGCATATCGGCGTTTCAAATCTTATGTTTAATTTCTTTCATTCTTTCATAATTTCATGATAATTATTCTCTTCTAATTCTAATTTGGCCTCATTTTCTATCAAATGTGCTTCAGAAATGAAAGGGTTACTGTCCTGAAAACATTAAAATCGAGTTATCCGATGAGATTGTTTTGTTTGTTGTCTTGAGGCTGAGAGCTGCTCACTCATTGGTTAGGACTTCATTGCTGGGACAGAGGTCCATGGCAGTGTATGTTTATGTAGGAAGTGACAGATGAATTAATTAACCAATCAGATTTTGATTTATAGTGGGAGGGACCAAAATTTTATTGCCTTCTGCCTTCTCGAAGGCAAACGTGAGCTTAACTGCGAGTCGGAGCCATCAGAGCAGCAGTGAAGTCACCTTCCAGCCAGTGTAGCGTTCATCAGTAGTGTTAGCGAATGCTAATAAAGCAGTCAGTGCTATCGAGAGCTACAGGCTAACGACTGAGAAACTAAGATTTCTGTCTCCAGACTCTTCTTCCACGCTGCATGCTCGCGACAGTATTTTTCACTTAGACTTAAAAGGATAGTTCGGGATTTTTGACATGAATCTGTATGGCATCCCCATCAATAGTGTCGTGCAAACACACTGACTTACCCCCGACAGCATCCTGTGAGTCCAGTTCTTGTCCAGTTTTGGTCCAGACGAAAGTAGTCCGGCAAGTTTGTTGGGGTCACGAAAGTAAAACGTTTTTCGTCTCAAAACAGTACGTGTTCAAAAGAGTGATATATTTGCATCACAAAACCGTTGCCAAATAAAAAGTCAGACCTCGAAATCGCTTGGCACTATTTTCTCTCCCTTGGTATCACTGCGCGCTGCCGCCAGGTGACAGGCACGGCTGTTTCATTCATTGCTTACTAGTGATGGGAATTTCGGCTCTTTTTCGGGAGCCGGCTCTTTTGGCTCTTCTTACTATAAGGAGCCGGCTCTTTCGGCTCCTGAGATTTTATTTTTGATTTAAAGGAATACGCCACCCCCAGATGAAATTGAGTCAGTCCCTGCAGTCCCTAGAGTTGGATGAGTGAGCCAAAGCGTTTTGTAGCCGACCCAGCCATTGTCCCGATCTATAAACGCCCCGGTTAGCTTTAGCTTAGCGTAGTCACTGTAATCAGGCGTGTCCAGCTAGCATTGTCGTTACAAAAGTGAATTAAATAACTCAAGATTGTTTATAATTATTTCTCATGACTTGTACAGTCACATCGAGTACACATATCAATGCAAATTAACACGAAGGGATTTACTAGACCAATTTATATCTGGAACTATTTTCAGCCACAGCACAGGCAAAGCACCGCTGCAGGCGCAAAGACACCGCGCAGCGCCTGAAAACGGGTGCGCAGCGCCTGAAAACCCGTTTTCAGGCGCTGCGCGGTGTCTTTGCGCCTTCCTTTTCCTACCTATTCCTTGAATTGCTGCAATTAACTAGTTAATTCTGATTCTATTTCTCCTCTCAGTTATAATCTGTCCTGCTTTTGAAAAGATCCTCTCTGGGGGGACAGATGCTGCCACTATACACATCCTCCGTGCCATCACGTGTGTAAGCCGTGGATAGAGTGCAGCCTTGGTCTCCCACCAGCTTAGTGGGTCTGCGTTTCGCTGTCACCTGGTGGCAGCGCGCAGTGATACCGAGGGAGAGAAAATAGTGCCAAGCGATTTCGAGGTCTGACTTTTTATTTGACAACGGTTTTGTGATGCAAATATATCACTCTTTTGAACACGTACTGTTTTGAGACGAAAAATGTTTTACTTTCGTGACCCCAACAAACTTGCCGGACTACTTTCGTCTGGACCAAAACTGGACAAGAACTGGACTCACAGGATGCTGTCGGGGGTAAGTCAGTGTGTTTGCACGACACTATTGATGGGGATGCCATACAGATTCATGTCAAAAATCCCGAACTATCCCTTTAAGTATTCGCTTCCCTGTGTAATTTATTGAGTTACTTTTAAAATCAACATCGACAGCTACACACAACAGAGCGACCTGGCAGCCTGACGCTAATCCCTTACAAAATCCTTTACCCTGTTGATTTTTTGGTGTCTGGCTAAGTATTGGCTGAGCTCAAGTCCCAGTAACAGTTCATCAGAGAACTGGCCATCAGAGTATAACAGAGAAACCATTTTTTATCCACTTTAGGTATTTATAACTGTCTCCACACTCACACTTCCAGATGAGACTGTATTTCTTCATATTCATTAATTATTCTGTTAAACCAGACGAACAATAATGAAACCTGAATTCTGTGGGGGAAAAAATGGAGTAGCTGCCATTCCCGGATTGCTCTCTGGCTGCTTGTGTTTATGGCTGACTCCCAGCATGCTCTCTGATAGCTTGTGTTGTGGCCATGTGCAGGTCCTCCTACAGTCTGGGCCAAGGCCTCTGGCTGCCTGTCAGCAAGAGCTTTGTGGTGCCACCAGTCGAGCTGTCAATCAACCCTGTCGCTAGCTGCAAGACCGATGTGCTTGTCACCGAAGACCCTGGGGACATCCGGTAAGTGCGTGAGCATATGTGTGTGTATTCAAGCTGATTGAGTATCTCAAGCACCTAAACCAGGATAGTTAATACTTAATGTTCTGTTTGAGTGAAAACAATCTGTTTCTCAATTATACCAAAATCTGGTTCATACTGTGCTGAAAATTTAGATAACAGAACCAATTTTCTGGGCGGCACGGTGGTACAGTGGTTAGCACTGTCGCCTCACAGCAAGAAGGTCCGGGTTCGAGCCCAGTTGCCGACAGAAGCCTTTCTGTGTGGAGTTTGCATGTTCTCCCCATGTCTGCGTGGGTTTCCTCCAAGTGCTCCGGTTTCCCCCACAGTCCAAAGACATGCAGCTTAGGATAACTGGTGGCTCTAAATTGAGCGTAGGTGTGAATGTGAGTGTGAATGGTTGTTTGTCTCTGTGTGTCAGCCCTGTGATGACCTGGCGACTTGTCCAGGGTGTACCCTGCCTCATGCCCATAGTCAGCTGGGATAGGCTCCAGCCCGCCCATGACCCTGCACAGGATACACTACCGTTCAAAAGTTTGGGGTCACCCAGACAATTTTGTGTTTTCCATGAAAAGTCACACTTTTATTTCCCACCATAAGTTGTAAAATGAATAGAAAATATAGTCGAGACATTTTTCTGGCCATTTTGAGCATTTAATCGACCCCACAAATGTGATGCTCCAGAAACTCAATCTGCTCAAAGGAAGGTCAGTTTTATAGCTTCTCTAAAGAGCTCAACTGTTTTCAGCTGTGCTAACATGATTGTACAAGGGTTTTCTAATCATCCATTAGCCTTCTGAGGCAATGAGCAAACACATTGTACCATTAGAACACTGGAGTGAGAGTTGCTGGAAATGGGCCTCTATACACCTATGGAGATATTGCACCAAAAACCAGACATTTGCAGCTAGAATAGTCATTTACCACATTAGCAATGGATAGAGTGGATTTCTGATTAGTTTAAAGTGATCTTCATTGAAAAGAACAGTACTTTTCTTTCAAAAATAAGGACATTTCAAAGTGACACCAAACTTTTGAACGGTAGTGTAAGTGGTTACGGATAATGGATGGATGGACCAATTTTCTGTTTGCCAAGACTTTAGATCAAGTCTGAATATCAGACATTAAGAAAAATGTCACTTCTTCTCAAGCAACTCATCAAACCTAAACGTTAAACGCGTCAATGAACCAAAATGTGTTTGGTGTCTGGACTTTGGTTCATCTCATGGACTTTGGTTTTTGAAACCTGTCTTCTATGTGAGATCCTCTACTACTGGTACATACAAAGCATTGGATCATTAAATTTCAACAGTGGCTTCAAGTGGATTTAGTAGTTTTCTAGGGCATGGTGGTGCAGCAGGTCCCATTGCCTCACAGTAGGCATATCAGACGCTCGCTGGCCGTGGTGTGAAAATTGTCCATGCAGACGCTCATCTGAGTTTCCAGATCTGTCATTGCTTAACTCCTGAATATTTTCTATCGTGGATACTATCATTAAAAAGCTTATCTCATAGGTTTATATTATCAATCTCGTCATACATGAGCTTATAGACAACTTGGTGCTACGCGCCTTGTTGGCTATCAGCTCATGTATGACTCCATTTCGTGGAATTACTGTTAATTATCATGAAAACCTATGATTTCCAACTGCTGCTGTTATCGAAGAATGCAAACGCCGTCTAACCAATCAGAATGGAGAATTCGACTTTATTTATTTATTTATTTATTTTAAAATACAGCATTGTGTCCTTTCCTTGCTGCAGTTCATCATGGGGGGGAAAAAAGAAACAAGCAAACACACCACACAGTCTTTTAAATAACTGACTGTTATTTTTTCTCTGCCAGTAAAAAGCGTTTAACCTACGCAGTTCCTGAAGGAGAATTGATCTCAGTGTCGCTGCCTCCCACCTATTCATTTCTGATGTTAAATGATGAGCTCCGTCGGTGCCGTTTACACCAGCATCCACCAGAAAGAGCAGCGATTTATTACTACGTTTGAAGTGAGCCGTGTTGCTAGAATGTTCTGAACCTTTACAATGTGGCATTAACAGTGATGCGGTTCGATCACAGCCCGCAAGTACCGAGACTTATCGGAGATATTAAATCACACACGGCACATAATCATAAAAAATAAAAAAAAAAGCTGGCAGATGATTCGCTGGTTTATTTTATATATCCATTTACTGGGTAGTAAATCTGAGCTTAAAAGCCTGTCAGCTGAGGAATTATATACTAAAGAGATGCGAGTCCATTATCTGAGGAAATTTAAGCTGTGGTAATACAGTCATGGCCAAAAGTACGTAATTCACTTGTTTAAGAGTTTGCTTAGAGATTAATAACTGCTCATTTATATATTTCATATGGTTGTGAAATTTATTTATTTATTTATTTATTTATATGGACATGAATGTGTTACTGGGAAATACACCACTAGTATTTTTCATACGAGCTCCATCCGGGACAGAACCAAAACCGTGACATAAATCTTTATACAGTGCTGAGCGTAAATGAGTGCACCCCCTTTGAAAAGTAACATTTTAAACAATATCTCGATGAACACAAACAATTTCCAAAATGTTGACAAGACAAAGTTTAATATAACATCTGTTTAACTTGAAAGTAAGGTTAACAATATAACTTAGATTACACGTTTTTCAGTTTTACTCAAATTAGGGTGGTGCAAAAATGAGTACACCCCACAACAAAAACTACTACATCTAGCACTTTGTATGGCCTCCATGATTTTTAATGACAGCACCAAGTCTTCTAGGCATGGAATGAACAAGTTGGCGACATTTTGCAACATCAATCTTTTTCCATTCTTCAACAACGACCTCTTTTAGTGACTGGATGCTGGATGGAGAGTGGTGCTCAACTTGTCTCTTCGGAATTCCCCATAGGTGTTCGATTGGGTTCAGGTCAGGAGACATACTTGGCCACTGAATCACTTTCACCCTGTTCTTCTTCAGAAATCCAACAGTGGCCTTAGATGTGTGTTTAGTCATGTTGGAAAAGTGCACAACGACCAAAGGCACGGAGTGATGGTAGCATCTTCTCTTTCAGTATAGAGCAATACGTCTGTGAATTCATGATGCCATCAATGAAATGCAGCTCCCCGACACCAGCAGCACTCATGCAGCCCCACATAAGGACACCGCCACCACCATGTTTCACTGTAGGCACCAGGCAGTTTTCTTTGGATTCCTCACCTTTGTGACACCATATAGTTTTGAAGCCATCAGTTCCAAAAACATTTATCTTGGTCTCATCACTCCAGAGTATAGAGTCCCAGTAGTTTTCATCTTTGTCAGTATGGGCCCTGGCGGCGGGCTTTTTTGTGCGTGGGCTTTAGGAGAGGCTTCTTTCGTGGACTGCATCCATGCATGCCATTCCTCTGCAGCGTACGCTGTATTGTGTCACAGGAAATAGTCACCCCAGTTTGGCTTTCTACTTCTTTAGATAACTGCAGTGAACTCGCATGCCGATTTTCTTCAACCCTTCTCATCAGAAGACGTTCCTGTCGAGGTGTTAACTTCCGTGGACGACCTGGACGTCTCTGTGAGATGGTTGCAGTTCCATCTTTCTTAAATTTTTGTACCACTTTTGCTACAGTATTCTGACTGATAAGTAAAGCTTTGCTGATCTTCTTGTAGCCTTCACCTTTGTGGTGTAAAGAAATTATTTTCTTTCTCAGGTCTTGTGTCATTCCTCTTCCATGTGGTGCCGTTGCTGACAGCATGAAATGGGAAGGGGTTTTCTTTAAGTAACACCCTTTTATAGTCAACTGTCTGCTGGACACCTGTGTAAGACTAATTAGACTCACCTGTGATTGTATTCTTGTTAAATTAGACATTTGTAGTCTACAATTTAGCTTTGCTCCAGAGACTTTCAGTGGGGTGTACTCATTTTTGCACCACCCTGATTTGAGTAAAACTGAAAAATGTGTAATCTAAGTTATATTATTAACCTTACTTTCCCGTTATAAATTAAACAGATGTTATATTAAATTTTGTCTTTTCAACATTGTGGAAATTGTTTGTGTTCATTGAGATATTGTTTAAAATGTTACTTTTCAAAGGGGGTGCACTCATTTACGCTCAGCACTGTATGTCGCTCGTGATGAACTGTTTTGATAAATTTGGGTACTTTTGTTTGTGAATGTGTTGATATAATAAAAAGAAAATGACACATTGGCTTGAAGATATGACAAATATAACATAAAATACATCGTGGATCTGAGTGAGATATTTAAATAATATTGGCTGGCTTTTTTCATGGTATATCAGATATATTCCATTCAGCTAGCATGATACTGAATGAGTCGAAGACGAGTAGCTGAATAGAATATATATGATAGATCGTGAAAAAAAAAATCCAGCCAACATTATTATTATTATACATACACATTCCTTTCAGGTGTTCATCTTTCTCTTTCAAAATTCTCTCAAAATCTTCCATATTTAACGAAGCAAACATGGCGGCCATTTTTGTTTACAAATTGTCCCGGTCACTCACTAGCACGGAAGTTTTACATCTCCGACGTGTGATGTCTTGTTGTCTTGACAACCGTGCAATATCATAAACCATATTCAACGCTCATTCTCCATTGGGGAGAGTGACATAATACATGTAGGATAAGCGCTATGCTAACAATATTGCATGCTAACTAACCAAATAAATGAAACCCGCTAGTAGGGAATAGAACACATGTTTTTAGTCCATCAAAAAAGTGTCCTGTGTGGATAATAAATATGTTATTTACCAGCTGGGAGGTCCGTATGGTGAAATACCGTGACCGAGGTCTTGAAAGTACTGAGTGAGGCCCTCTGGGCCAAGGTCAATATTCAAGGCCGAAGTCACGGTATTTCACCATACGGACCGACCTTAAGCTGGTAAATAATATATTTATTTTTTTCTTTACCAAATTCTAACAGAAAACAAGAGCGCCCGAAAGGGAAAACCGAGCCGAGCCGCCATTTTGAATCCTTATTCACGGCTGTAATGCAAATGGCTTCCTCCTCGGTATACAAGTGCACTTCCATGGCAGGAAAAAAACTACATTTTGCCACCTATGTAGTCCCCTATTTATACAAAATTGAGTCATTCAGGATTCAGCCATGTTTTTGCTCAGCGTTAGCAAGTTACAGGTTTTTAGCTTTTTCCTGAAATGTTTTCTTTTATTTCTTCTTCCTCAGGGTAGTAAAACTCGCTTTCACTGTGAACACTGTTGTTATCGCTATCCATGCTGTAAAATTAATGCTATTCTCCTGAGAAATGCTGGCAAAAATTTATAAGATTTTTGATAATCATAAATAAATCTTATAAAAATGATAAATGTTGGCAAAAAATGTTACTATGTTTGTTGTTGTTGTGAACGAGCGAGTCGCCAGAGGTCCGTAACCGGGGTCCGTAACTGGGGTTCGTACCGTAGGATACGGACCCGCTCGCCAGCCAATCAGAGCGCAGGATTTGGACCACGAACAAAATAATTCCTGATATTTCACGCTGATGACGTCACTCCCAGTGTTTTCTTGCTGACTCGATGCGTGTTGTCAAAATGGTGAACTGGTTCAGAATTAAAATTCTTTTGATTAACTTGCGTATTTTATTTTTTGTTGATGTGTCCATATACTATAAAGAACATTACACAGTGGTGTGAAGATCTGAAGCTTATCTTTTCAGGAAGTTCACTTTGCTCACTCGTGATGTATCTATTCACCACTCAAAGATCAACTTCATATTTTTGTGCAACCGTGTAATCTCCTCCACGTATATAATCACAGCGCTGCTCAATTCGCATTTCTGATTGGTCGGAAAGTTGTTAATATGGTGACGTTTTCTCTAAGGAGATGTTTATTTCACGTTTACAGAAGGAGTCTCCAGTGTCAGTCAGGACAGAGGAGTTTACAATTTGAAGTTTCTTGGTCACATGATAAGCTGCACTTTTTTTCCACAAAAGAGAGAAAAAAGAGCAGGTCGTGAGGGAACGACTGTTTATAGCTGCTATAACATAAGGGATAACAGGAACTAACTCATTTCAGTCATTCAACACCATGATCAACTATAAATGGATTTAATAATGATATGTGATTATTTAATTCATACAAAATTGATAAGATTGATGAAATTCTACGGCGCTCCAGAAGGGACATGGAGGAAAGAAAAAAAAAACATGGAGAAAAGCAACTTTTGTGAGAGCTTGCGACACTTTTTCCTTTAGGTGAATGCACTTCCGGGTCAGTTCGACTTCATGAGCACCATAATACTGGAGTGCACACAGCAGGGGGAGAAGTTCATAGAATTGTGAGACTGCTTTCAAATACAAAGACTTTAAATCTATTTTGTAGATGTGTTTTTGTGTGTGTTTTCACAATATATGAGCTGAATGCTAGTGCTAACGCTAGTGCTAATACGGTCAATAAGTGGGTGGAACAGCAGTGACTTCCGGATACACAGATGCCCATAAATGCTGAGAACTTGAATGCGAGCTTATTTTAATTTTAATGTAAGTTTCTGCCAGATCTTGCAAAAGTACGTCTTTTTTTTCTCCTTCATGTCCGTTTTGGGGCTCTGTAAAATTCTGTGGTGCAAAAGGGATAAAAATGTTCCATTGTAAAAAAAAAAAAATTTTTTTTTTCTTTTTTCTGGACAAGTTTGGAAAAAAAACATCTCGCGTGAAAGCAGCTATGGAAGATTGAGACTTTTGGATTGAAATATATGTCAGACATGGTTACTTTTCTTATTTTTATTGGAAATTTACAATCTGATTTGAATCAACTGGGGATGAAATCAAGAAACTGTGATTTATAAAGACATTAGATGTACAGTGAAAAACATTTATTGTTGAAATATTTTTTTTTCTAATTTCTTTTCAGGCTTTACTTTGCCTTTATGATTACAACCAATATCTTTTTTCTATCTTTTTTTCATTTTCTTCTTTTCTTCCTTCATTTGTAATTTGTAACAACATTTAATTCTTTCTATATAATAATTAACAGTTATTCCATGAAATTGAGTCGTACATGAGCTGATCGCCAACGAGGCGCGTAGCACCAAGTTGTTTATAATCCGTGTACGACGAGATTGAGTGGAATAACTGTTTTATTCTATTCACATTTACTGGATTTTGCAAAACAGATAATTTTTCATTTTTTGCAAATTTGATAAATAAAATCTTTATACAAAACGTCTGACAAAATCATTTCCACTTAGAATGTAAATAAACCGGCAAAATGACAGGAGTAATTTGTGGAAAATGTGATAATAATAATTCTTGAAAAAAAAATATGTTCTGACCATCAAATACTTTTCCATATTTTGTTGCTTTTTTTTTTTTTTTTTTGGGGGGGGGGGGGGGTGTCTTCTTCTTTCAGGTTTTTTGGCAGTTAGCAAACCAACTTAAAGGTGCATTACCGCCACCGACTGGGCTGGAGTGTGAATCAGGAGTTATTGGGGAGGGGGGGACTATATTCTTTTCGCTATTTCTGTTTCTTTTAAATACTTGATAACAATTTTTAGGGTTTTGTTATCAAGTAGAATTTTTATTTCAACCTCGGTTGGTTCAGCAACACGCTCTGCCATTTTGTTTTTCTTTACTCACAGTATATGAGCTGATATCCTAGTAGTAGAGTAGCCAATCAGAGCACACAATTGCTCATATCCAGTGAATGTGGATAGAATAAATTTAATTATCTTAATTTAAAAACATTTAATTATTTATATTCTTTCCAACATGTAATTCTATCTTAGCAAGTGACGTCATCCTGAATGGAAGGGAAATTTATCTATCTATGAGGTTATTATACAACAAATATAAGGCCATTAATTCTATTTCCAGACATATTTACTAATTTCATGCTTATACAGTATCCTTGTTTTACTGGCAGATCATTTTGATTAGCAATCAGTGAAATTACTTGCTAATAAACAAGATGATTTTAAATTAATTTGGAATATGGTTAGTAATCTTATATTTATTTGCAAACAAGCCAGTAAAGAAAAATATAAATTGTATTTGCTGATATTTGAGAGATTTGCATTATCATTAATTTACACGAAACGTTTTACACCGTGCCTTTTTCCCAATCAAAACCAAAACAGGATGCAAATT
This sequence comes from Neoarius graeffei, assembly GCF_027579695.1. Taxonomy (NCBI): domain Eukaryota; kingdom Metazoa; phylum Chordata; class Actinopteri; order Siluriformes; family Ariidae; genus Neoarius; species Neoarius graeffei. Next base: position 5,038,680 of record NC_083596.1, read on the forward strand.
TTGCGCTCAGTTCTCTGAGCAATTCATAAAGAAACGCATTATCGAAACCAATTTAAATCAAAAGACAAATAACACCGACCTGAGAAGGTGTAGATTTTAGTGATGATTCGTGTTTGAGTGTATAATGTGTACCGATGTTTAATCCCAGAGAAGTCAGGCTTCTATTTATGGGATGCTGTTCATCATGAACACAAATGCTCAGAAGAACGGTGTAATTAGATTTTTTTTTCTCCTCCTGCGAATATTTATCTCTGTGTTTCACGTTTTACTGCCTGTTCTCCATTCTTTAATACGGTAGAATTAACACTAATGTTATTTATCAGAAGTAAAATTGTTGTGGCTGAAGCGCACTCAAACCCCACCGCATATCTGCTCTTAGTCCTCAGAACGCTGACATCGCAGATGATTTATTTGGTGTAATTTGTGTTTAACATCATTGTAGGAATAAAATAACTAATGTGAGAACATTAATGATGGAAAGCCACGTTTGAATAGTGGTTTCAGAGGAATACATTAAATTAGTTTAATGTGTTCGGGTAATAATTAATGCTGCACAACATGACGAATGTCTGTCAGATCACAGTGCTCAATAAATGAAGACTTTTAATCTTCATAATAATATGCATGAGGAACAGGAAGAGGCTGTTGATTTAACACACACACACACACACACACACACACACACACACACACACACACACACTGTGTAATAATATTACACACCTGCATATACACAGATGTGTGTATAGGTAGGTATGTAATATTACAGAAAGAATGAATAAATGACAGGATGGATGGATGGATGGATGGATGGATGGATGGACATGTATCAGTGTATGATAGATATAATATGTCTATATGAGATGGATGGATGGACATAAATTTATACTGGATGGATGGATGGATGGATGGTGTAAATTTATACTGGATGGATGGATGGATGGATGGATGGATGGATGGATGGATGGATGGTGTAAATTTATACTGGAGGGATGGAGGGTGTAAATTTATACTGGAGGGATGGATGGAGGTGGCAAAAATGTATTTTAAATGGATGAATGAATGGATGGATGGATGGATGGATGGATGGATGGATGGATGGACACCAATACATTACAGATGGATGGATGGACAGATGGATGGGCATAAATTTATACTGGATGGATGAATGGATGGATGGGTGTAAATTTATACTGGAGGGATGGGTGGAGGTGGCAAAAATGTATATTGGATGGATGGATGGATGGATGGATGGATGGATGGATGGATGGATGGATGGATGTACACCAATACATTAGGGATGGATGGATCGATGGCCATAAATTTATACTAGATGGATGGATGGAGGTGGCATAAATTGAATGGATGGATGATTTATAAATTAGATGGATGGATGGATAGATGAATGTGGCATAAATGTATATTGGATGGATGGATGGATGGATGGATGGATGGATGGATGGATGGATGGATGGACACCAATACATTAGGGATGGATGGATCGATGGGCATAAATTTATACTAGATGGATGGATGGAGGTGGCACAAATTGAATGGATGGATGATTATAAATTAGATGGATGGATGGATAGATGAATGTGGCATAAATGTATATTGGATGGATGGATGGATGGATGGATGGATATTAAATGCATGGATGGATGTTAGATAGATGGATGGTATAAATTAGATGGATGGGTGGGTGTATGGATGGATGGATGTGGCATAAATGTATATTGGATGGATGGATGGATGGATGTTAGATAGATGGATGGTATAAATTAGATGGATGGGTGGGTGTATGGATGGATGGATGTGGCATAAATGTATATTAGATGGATGGATGGATGGATGGATGGATGGATGGATATAAATTTAGGATGGATGGATTGATGGGCATAAATTTATGATGGATAGCTGGATGGATGGATGGATGGATGGATGGATGGATAGTATAAATTAGATGAATGGATAGCTGGATGGATGGTATAAATTAGCTGGATGGTATAAACTGGATGGATGGATGGATGGATGGATGGATGGATGGATGGATGGATGGTATAAATTAGATGGATGGGTGGGTGTATGGATAGATGGATGTGGCATAAATGTATATTAAATGTATGGATGTATGGGCATAAATTTATGATGGATGGCTGGATAGATTATTATAAATTAGATGAATGATGGATAAATGGATGTGGCATAAATGTATGTTAGATGGATGGATGAATAGTATATATTAGCTGGACGGTATAAATTAGATGGATGGGTGGGTGGATGGATGGATGGATGGATGGGTTTAATTGCATATTAATGGATAGGATGCATAGTGAAAAAACAAAAACTGTTGCTATGATCTGATCCAATAAGGGTAAAGGCATCGTTGTTTAGTCTTTAATTTGTGCCCATGTGACTAATGAGACCCTGCAAATTGAATCTTTCTCAGATGATGATTCTCCTCAGTTCGGGGAAAAATCCACATGTTAAAGGCTGAACACTGAGGTGTTCATTAAACCATTTGTGTTTCTCCACCTGCTGAACTCTGTCCATTCCTACTCTGTTTAATTGCACTCTGAAAAACCAATTAAACAGGCAGGAAGCCCTGGCATTTAAAAGACAGAAGTTAATCGATTGGGCTGTTCACAGAAACGGCTACAGAACAATGTAAAATTAAATTCAACTTCGATGGCATGAAGGTATCAACTAAATCTTAAATGAAGTCTCGTTTTTTAAATAGATTTGTTTTGTTTGATATTTTGTGTATAAATAAGAATTATGAGATCTTTATCAACTGCTTCTTGTTAGCGCTCATAACTCTTGTTTGCCAAGAACTGCTAATCTCTGCACGTTAAAAGAAATCACATCTTACACTCAGTTGATGTATTTGAAGAGAATGCAGTTCAGGTACAGCGTTTTTAGCAGCTCCGATGTGTCCTGGGTGAAATGTCAGATCTGTGTGAAGGTTGGTTGTCTGTATTCGTTCTGGATCTCTGTGAAGTACGGCGGTCTGATCCATACTCCCAGATGGAGAAGCTCCACACATGCAGGTAATGTTTTAACCTTGTGCTAGTGTTATGACTAGTTCTATTTAAACCTGCTGGAAATAAGGACACGAATTTCACCTGCAGGCTCATGGAATTTTGTGTTTTTCTTGTTTGGTGTTGAACAAAGTTAAAAATCAGCCTGCGTTTTCTATCCATCAATATTTTAAGGCTGAAATTAAATGCTTGTCTTTAAGGGAGGTGGTTTAGACATGACTGCAAAACCTGCTGCAAAACTTTGAAGGTCTGATGATATTTTAATAATCACCAGAAAGGGTCGACAAGAAATTCAACTGAAGCACCTGTGTAGTGCAACTCAAGATGGAGAACTTTCCAGTATAAATATTGAAGTTATTTTTAAATTATATTGCCATCTCTGAATACAAAGCAGCACGGTGGTGTAGTGGTTAGCACTGTCGCCTCACAGCAAGAAGGTTCTGGGTTCGAGTCCAGTGGCCGGCGAGGACCTTTCTGTGTGGAGTTTGCATGTTTTCCCAGTGTCTGTGTGGGTTTCCTCCGCGTGCTCCGGTTTCCCCCACAGTCCAAAAACATGCAGCTTAGGATAATTGGTGGCTGTAAATTGACTGTAGGTGTGAATGGTTGTTTGTCTCAGTGACTACGTTTACATGCACATCCAAATCGAGCTGCTGTCGGTAATCGAGCTGAAGGTCCCAGCAGGGTGCCAGAGAAATCCAATCCTACATGCACACAACTGAAATCGGGCTATTGTGTGAGGCGCATTGTGCACCCGAGCCACAGGTGGCGCTACACGCCCCATCGTGTTGGTACACTTCCGGTTGTCATCATGAAGAAGAGCTATTCAAGAGTGTAAACAAAGTTATCAGTTCCGTGTTCTCCATTGCGCGTTTTTCTCCCGTCCATGAATTTTAATATATTCAACTCCTTAAGCTGAATGAGCATGAACTCTGTCTCCTCATTGCTCCAGAAGTGCACGTTTCTGCTTGCCTGTGGCAGTGGAGGCGTGGTCAAGCGCTGGTCTGTGACAGGAGGGCGGAGCCAGGGAAGGTGAGTGGCAGAATCACTTCACCTGACGGTAATTAACCTGTGTTTGTGTGTCTTCCCAGTAACCGCGCCCTATTTAAGGAGGCAGAGGGAGAGCAGAGGGGAAAGCTCATCCCGGGACTAGAACACAGCGCGCGCGTGTGTGTTTTTCTCTCAAGAATAAAAGTAGGCTGTTAAACTGAAAAGTCTGACAATAAAAAGCCTATTAGTACCAGAAGCTTTGTCCTGCCGTCCTCTGTGCTCCACCCACACTTCAGAGAGCTCTACATCGCCATTTTCTCTTCTCCGTTTGTTCCTCCTGACCTCTTCTGCTGCTCGCTACTACTGTTGTCATGCCGACCGAGGCTGTTGTGTTTCCCGCTTGTGGTCTCGTCACTTCCGGAAGTAGCTCGACAACTAGCTCGATAGGGTATACATGCACAAAATAGCTCGGCAGAAATCGCATAAACTAGGTCGTGTAGCTCGATTCCGAGAAATCAAGTTCGGTTCAATTTCAGCCGAATTAAGGTGTATACATGGCATTTTGAACTTCGATTTCAGTCGAGCAACGGCAGAAATTCGATTCTCTCTATGTGCATGTAAACGTAGTGTGTGTGTCAGCTCTGCGATGATCTGGCGACTTGTCCAGGGTGAACCCCGCCTCTCACCCATAGTCAGCTGGGATAGGCTCCGGCTTGCCTGCGACCCTGTACAGGATAAGCGGCTACAGATAATGGATGGATGGATGGATGGATGGATGGATGGATGGATGGATGGATGGATGGACGGACAGACATCAGTGTATTCTGGGTGGATGGATAGATGGAAAGACATACATCAGTGTAGCATGGATGGATGGACAAACATTATGTATTAGATGAATGGATGAAAGGACACGCATTAGTGATTATTGAACAGACCAATGGATGGACAAACATCAGTGTATATTGGATGGATGGACAGTCATCATATATATATGATGAATAGATGAATGGACAGACATCAGTGTATTCTGGGTGGATGGATAAATGGAAAGACAAATATCAGTATATATTGAATAGAAGAATGGATGGATGGATGGATGGATGGATGGATGGATGGATGGATGGATGGATGGATGGACAAACATCATTACATTGGATGGATGGACAGATGGACAGTCATCATCATATATATGATGAATAGATGAATGGACAGACAGTGTATTCTGGGTGGATGGGTAGATGGAAAGACATATCAGTGTATAATGGATGGATGGATGGATGAATGAACAAAAATCATTGTATAATAGATGGATGGGTGGATGGATGAACAGACACACATTAGTGATTATTGAACAGATCAATGGATGGACAAACATCAGTGTATGATGTATGGATGGACAGTCATCACCATATATATAATGAATAGAAGAATGGACAGACATCAGTGGATGGATAGATGGAAAGACAAATCAGTGTATATTGGATGGATGGATGGATGGATGGATGGATGGATGGATGGATGGATGGATGGATAGTCATCATATATATGATGAATAGATGAATGGACAGTGTATTCTGGGTGGATGGGTAGATGGAAAGACAAATATCGGTGTATATTGGATGGATGGACGGATGGCTGGATGGACAAACATCACTGTATAATACATGGATGAACGGACACACATTAGTGATTATTGAACAGACCAATGGATGGACAAACAGTGCATGATGGATTGATGGATGGATGGATGGATGGATGGATGGATGTACAAACCACCATATATCTCATCTAATCTCATTATCTCTAGCCGCTTTATCCTGTTCTACAGGGTCGCAGGCAAGCTGGAGCCTATCCCAGCTGACTACGGGTGAAAGGCGGGGTACACCCTGGACAAGTCGCCAGGTCATCACAGGGCTGACACATAGACACAGACAACCATTCACACTCACATTCACACCTACGCTCAATTTAGAGTCACCAGTTAACCTAACCTGCATGTCTTTGGACTGTGGGGGAAACCGGAGCACCCGGAGGAAACCCACGCGGACACGGGGAGAACATGCAAACTCCGCACAGAAAGGCCCTCGCCGGCCATGGGGCTCGAACCCGGACCTTCTTGCTGTGAGGCGACAGTGCTAACCACTACACCACCGTGCCGCCCCATCCATATATATATATATATATATATATATATATATATAAAACAAATAGAAGAATGGATAGACATCAATGTATTATGGGTGGATGGATAGATGGAAAGACAAACATCAGTATATACTGGATGGGTGGGTGGATGGATGGATGGACAAATATTAGTGTATGAAGGATGGATTGATGGAATGATGTCAGTGTATATTGAATGGATGGACGATAGATGGATGGACAGAAGAGTATATATAGTAACTGGATCTATGCATGGATGGATGGATGGATACATGCAATATAATTATTCTATGATGTGCAGTTTGTCTCTTTCATTAAACCTCTGCTACGTTCACTGCTGCTGTAATTGTGTGATGCTGATTTCATACCTGTACATCAATCAGTCTCCCTGGTATAAAATTACCTTTCTTCATTTTCACTCTGTGCCTTGATTTCAGTGTTTGGTGTCTCAGGGAGACTCACACAGTCCGAGTTCATGTGTGTTCAGATGTGTTCATGTTATACAGGTTATTACTTCTGTGGTTAGTACACCACATTGGGAGAGTGAACTAGCCAATGCTGAGCTAAACTGAACCTCGACAAACCTCTCCATCTGAAATCACCCCAGTCCAATCAATGGCGCCCCGGGCGTCTCCAACTGTGTTCAAAGCTCACTGTTCTGTCAATACGGTGGTGCCAATAAGTTCTGGGAGAGCGTGACAGCCCTGCTGGTTTGATGAATCATCCAATCAACCTGCCTGGGCTGCTCGACGTCACAAAAATCCATATGGCAAACCTTTCTATCATCTGTATTTAATACGGAACTGCCTCCTACCACGTCAGGCATTTCCCATGGGTAACGAGTAATGTTTTGGCTTCGGTCTCATTCGTCATTAATGTTAGATATCTCAATTAAAGGCTGCAGGGCACGGCAAAGCCCAGCCACAGCGAGAATGCATGATGAAGCTCGGCCTGTTCGTGAAGCGAACCCGTGGTTACATTCATCAACTTCACAGCAACCCCAACCAATTATAAGTTTGGTAATCATGCTGAAGCTTGACGTTGCCTTCCAAATGAGGTGATTTATCTTTCCTAGAAGCAGGAAGAAAAAGCAAATGTATGTAAGATGGGAGATTAATAATAGCAGATTAATGTCACTTCCTACATTCGACTTTATTCTGCATGGCTGCTTTGTGCCAGTACAGGACTTTGCATGGGCACTAATTACTGAGTGGTAATGCAGATTAGCGCTGGGAGACTGTGGCTTGATAAGATGGCATTTGGGTGCACAGAGGGTTTGCTGCCTCATTTTGGATTTATAATTCAACTCTGATAAAGGACTGTCTGAGTGAGATAATGGATCACAAAAGCTATTAGTCTCTGTCATCTTTCCATAAGCCCAAGGGTAAACTTCAAACTTGTTGATGGCAATGTTTAAAATTGTGCATGTGTACAGTATGTGGAGCCATAGGAATAGTTGGAAGCTTATATTCCTGTAGGATATCCATCCATCCATCCATCCATTATCCATAACCACTGATCCTGTGCAGGGTCATGGGCGAGCTGGAGCCTATCCCAGCTGACTATGGGCGAGAGGCGGGGTACACCCTGGACAAGTCGCCAGGTCATCACAGGGCTGACACATAGACACAGACAACAGCGGTCTCAAAAGTAGCCGGTCACCGGCGGCAAATCGCTGGCTATGGCTTGTTATGCCGCCGGCTATTGTCAGTCGAGTCACAAAATTTAATATTAAATATTTCTGACAGCAAAAAAAGTTGTGAACGTAAATTACATCCACTATGTCATGTATGTCCGTTGCCGCGTCAACTGTGTTTACATCCTCGACACGAGTGCAGCCATTACTGCCGCCTGTGTTGCCAGATTGTGTTACATCCTCGACACGAGTGCAGCCATTACTGCCGCCTGTGTTGCCAGATTGTGTTTACATCCTCGACATGAGTGCAGCCATTACTGCCACATGTGTTGCCAGATTGTGTTTACATCCTCGACATGAGTGCAGCCATTACTAAGAAATTAATGGATGCCAACGTTTTTGCCAAAATGGTATTTTATTTTCCATTGTTTAGGCAGCTTCAGCATCATACTGTGAGATTCTGTTCAAATTGTTTTTTTCTTCTATGAAGACTGAGCCATTTATTTTATTAGTTTATAATTATTGTTTAATTTAGTCTTCAGGAGAGACTGCCTGCACACAGCACTAGTATTAATAGTTTTTTTTTTCTTACATGAAAGCTGAGGCATTTATATTCTATTTTAAGGTAACTTCATGTTGTGCTGTGAGGTTCTATGCACTTTAACTGTTGAACCAACAGGTGCATTTGGATAAGTAAAGCCTATTTTTCTGCATTTTTGTAGTCCTGATAATCTTTTATATTGGTAAAGTTGTTTATAGGACCATTTCTCAGTGTCTGTTTTTTTAATCAATAGTTTTTCAGTAATAACTTAATATTTAACATATCACTCAATTTTAAACAACCCTCGCGCCTCCCCCATGGCTTGCCCCCATAGTCTCCAAAATTTCTGTGGGAAACACTGGCGTGCGTAACAACGCTAATCAAGCTTAAGCTAGACGACCCGCCTCAAATACCCGTCCCGGGTAAATGTTATCCCAATTTTAGATGGCCTGTTCCAAACCATCCCGCCCCATGAAAAATTCGTACTTGCATATCTCTATCTATCTATCTATCTATCTATCTATCTATCTATCTATCTATCTATCTATCTATCCCTGCACACTTTGCATGCATTATCTCTGCCGCTGGCAGACATTTTACCATTTTGCACCCTGCTGTAAATTATTTGTACCCTGCTATTCTCCCAAACTTTGAAGCCCCTGAGACAACCATTCACACTCTCATTCACACCTACGGTCAATTTAGAGTCACCAGTTAACCTAACCTGCATGTCTTTGGACTGTGGGGGAAACCGGAGCACCCGGAGGAAACCCACGCGGACACGGGGAGAACATGCAAACTCCACACAGAAAGGCCCCTGTCAGCCACTGGGCTCGAACCTAGAACCTTCTTGCTGTGAGGCAACAGTGCTAACCACTACACCACCATGCCGCCCCATTATTCTTATTCTTCTTCCAATTATTTTTCTTTTTCTTCAAAACTTTCCCATTTTTGAGGTGGTTCCCACAGGCAAAAACTCATGAAATTTGGTACACTCATCAGTTGTGGCTACTGCTACTCAGAGATAAAGGCTTGGCCCTGGGTGTGTCCGGGGGACTCCATAGCACCCCCACATGTCATTGAGACTTTTGCCTGGTATATAGTTTCACCTACCCATGTCAAATTCGGTAGGTGTGTCGGGGGCCGCAAGATGAACAAAATTGTAATGTACATTGTATTAGCCATACTCAACAGGAAGTGAGTTATTTTTGGTTTTGTGCATTTTGACACGTGTTACATTTGGACGTTCTCCTCCTCGGCAATTTGTTGGATTCATACCAGATTTGGTATCCCGGAGGTGCTCGGGTCCATCATCGCTGCTTGCAGCTATATCAGATTTCTATTTTATGACTTCTACATCATCGAGTCAAAACATTACAAAAATATTTTAGAGTTCCAAACTTTTTTTTTTTCCAGCACAAGATTAAATGTTACAGAAAAAAAAGTTTGTATCTGAGCAGCATATTCCATAAGAGAGCACTTTTCAGATTAAAAAAGAAAACATAATGAAGGCTGCTGGGTTTTGGTGTAAAATGAAGAAGTGAGTGTGACAGTCAAAGTGTCCAGAAGAACTGGGGCTGGTTCTGGAAGATGCTCAGGAAAACCTACAGATCATTTCCGCATAAAACTGCACTCACTGGACCTCAGACTACTATTTTTTATTTTTTATTTTTTTTAGCAAAGCGTTGTCTCACAGCAAATATTGACTTTCATTTATTATGGCTTAGTGATTACTGTTTATAGTATTTTTTAAAGATTGAAGCATTTAATTTCATTATTTTTTAAGCCATTTTTGCTTGATAGCATTTCTTTACATGTGCCTCAGACTTTTGTATCGTACTGTATGTCAGAACACACCCACCCACCCAATATGTTGTCTAGTTTATGCGTATTCGTCTTTTTTAGTACAAACATCTGCGGTTCGCATTGCCATGCACAGCATACCTGCATCTCCGTTTCTCCCTGATGTTTTCTCGCCAAGTTCCTGAGTCATTTGTCAGTGTTTCGTTTTGCCTGGCGAACTCAGGCTGAGACCCAAAAAGCTTTGCGTTACTGTAGCAGGTGCCCACAGAATGAGGAAAAGGTCACAGGGGAGGAGAACAGAGTGGAATTTATGGTGTTGTGTAGGTTTGCGAGGGCATCAGGGAGTTGCTGCTTTATGTGAGGTGCCTCGGGTGTGAAATGGGACTGGGGAATGTTGGACATGACAGGTGGAGAGGTAGACGTATGAGTAATACTGCCTTTATTCACTTTATGGCAAAGGGAGCTGGGAGTTGATGGGGATCTTAGGGAAGACTCACATATTTTTAGCGATGGGTGTGTGTTGGTCCACAGCAAGGTACATACCTATTTGGCAAAAATGCGTACCGATTATATATCAACAACATCGTATGCACATAGTATTACAGGATCTTCAGGGCCTGATGGATGGAGATGTTTGTAGCTGGTTTCAGGCACAATTACACCTGAAAGACCTTGCATTTGATGTACAAACCTGGTTCACAAGCTTAAACATGCAATTTGCGAGGCACAACATGTGCTTTTTCATGCATTTGCATTTGAGGGATTACATATACTGATGCTGAACTTTGAGAAAGCAGCAGCAGCAGCAGTGGCAGCAGCCAGTGTGCTTAATTTTGTCTCTGAAAACCAGGTGTAATTTCACAACCCACTGCTCAGAGCACAATAACCAGTGCTGGCTAAAATGGCAGCAGAGGTTTTTCTATATTGCTTGTCAAGCAGGATGCTTTCGGAGCTCAAATCTAGCAATCATGATCATAGTACACACGTACGTCACAAACGCAAACACTCAACCTGTTAAACAGTTTTTTTAAGACATTTCCGAATCCGGTTTATCGTGTGTTCATGACCCATCTGATTTATATTTAATGACGCGCACAAAATTCCATAAAAGGCAAAGCTCACAGAGAGCTCAAAATGACACACTTATCAAAAAGAAGTATACTTCAAGTTCATTTTGTTAAGTATACTTAAGTAAAGTTAAAGTATATTTCTTTAAGTATACTTTTGTGTACCAAGTACTAGTGCATCTCAAAAAATTCGAATATTGTGAAAAAGTTTAATATTTTCCATCAGTTATTTAAGAAAGTGAAAATGTTATATATTATAGACTCATTACACATAAATTAAAATGTTTCAAGCATTTTTCTGTTTTAATTTTAATCAGTATGGCATACAGTACAAAAACATTTTTAAAAAAAAACATCTCAAAATATTAGAATATTTCATTTCGAGTTTGAGTAAAACAGTATGAACACAGTGTATCTCTCGGTCTAGTTCAGTACACACAACCACAATCATGGGGAAGACTGCTGACTTGACTGTTGTCCAGAAGATGATCACTGATGCCCTCCACAAGGAGGGTAAGCCACAAAAGGTCATTGCTGAAAAGGGTGGCTGGAAAAGGTGCACAAGCAACAGGGATGGCCGCAGTCTTGAGAGGATTGTCAAGAAAAGTTGATTCAAGAACTTGGGAGAGCTTCACAAGGAGTGGACTGAGGCTGGTGTCAGTGTATCAAGACCCGTCACGAACAGACATCTTCAAGAAAGGGGATACAACTTTCGCATTCCTAATATCAAGCCACTCCTGAGCCAGAGACAATGTCAGAAGTGTCTTATCTGGGCTAAGGAGAGAAAGAAATGGACTGTTACTCAGTGGTCCAAAGTCCTCTCTTCGGATGAAAGTACATTTTGCATTTAATTTGGAAATCACGGTTCTAGAGTCTGGAGGAAGAGTTGAGAGGCACAGAATCCAAGGTGTTTGAGCCCAGTGTGAAGTTTCCACAGTCTGTGATGATTTGGGGTGCCATGTCATCTGCTGGTGTTGGTCCACTGTATTTTATCAAGTCCAAAGTCAACACAGCATCTACCAGGAGATTTTAGATTTTAGAGCACTTCATGCTTCCATCTGCTGACGAGCTTTTTGGAGATGCTGATTTCCTTTTCCAGCAGGACTTAGCACCTACCCACAGTGCCAAAACTACTACCAAATGGTTTGCTGACCATGATATTACTGTGTTTGATTGGCCAGCCAACTTGCCTGACCTGAACCCCATAGAAAATCTATGGGGTATTGTCAAGAGGAAGATGAGAAACACCCGACCCAAAAATACAGATACGCTGAAGGCCACTATCAAAGCAACCTGGGCTTCAATAACACCTCAGCAGTGCCACAGACTGATCACCTCCATGCCACACCGCATTGATACAGTAATTCATGGTAAAGGAGCCCAAACCAAGTATTGAGTGTATAAATGAATATACTTTTCAGAAGTTGGAAATTTCTGTATTGTAAATCCTTTTTTGATTGATCTTAGGGAATATTATAATAATTTGAGATACTGGATTTCTGATTTTCATGAGCTATAAGCCATAATCATCAAAATTAAAACAAAAAAGGCTTTAAATATTTCACTTTACATGTAATGAATATAGAATATATGAAAGTTTACCTTTTTGAATTAAATTATGAAAAAAAAGGAACTTTTTCATGGTATTCTAATTTTTTGAGATGCACTAGTATAGTGATATCAATGTACTTACAGTATACTTGTAAGTAAACTGATCTAATACTTCTTGGGACTAAATTGGCCCACTTTTAGTTTATAAAAAGTATACTTTATATCTAAGAGAAGTAAACTTTGAGTATACAACTAGTATTTTTTTATTTTATACTGCAAGTATACCACAAGTAAACTTATATGAGTGATTCCACGCTTATGGGTACTGAAATGGGGACATGAACTTATTTACCTAAAACCATTTCTTTTTTTACCATCAGGTCACAAAACATGTAATCTTTAATGAATGATATGTTAAAAGATAACTTTAATTTTCTGAGATGTAATAAAAACATATTTATATGCCAAAGTCAAGCCTATGAGTTCCAAAATGATGTCTGTTACATTACTTCTGTTACGATTGTCCATCTCGCGTCTGTTACAAATTAATTACAATCTAGCTATATACCATGTTAATCTTATTGAAAGAATGTGTATGTTTATTCTACTACACATGTTTATTAATTATATTTGCTAAAACATCACCTTCCTATGTTTCAAAAAGTAATTCTACATTGTTAAAATTGAGAATATATATGTCCACAACACTTCTGTTACGTTCTGACTTTGGCATATAAATATGTTTTTATTACATCTCAGAAAATTAAAGTTATCTTTTAACATATCATTCATTAAAGATTACATGTTTTGTGACCTGATGGTAAAAAAAGAAATGGTTTTAGGTGAATTTTTAAAAATAAGTTCATGTCCCCATTTCAGTACCCATAAGCGTGGAATCACTCATATACTAATAGTTTAATAGTTCTATACTTGTAGTCCACTCTTTAGTTTACAAAAGCAGACTTCATAGTGTAGTGGAAATATACTATGAGTTTACTTGTTATATACATCTAGTCCACTTTTTAGTTTTGAAGTTTACTGCAATTACCCTTCTAGGTATACTATTAGTTTTCTAGCCCGAACCCTTACCTCATGCACACTACCAGTAGACAACTTAAGTGTTTTGTACCTTAAAGGAGAACTGAAGGCAATTTTTTTTTTATCAAAATCCTATTTATCTCATTTTATTAAATATCGGAATGCATTTTTGATCGCTAGTTATGAGTGTTTGAAATATGCTCTGTAATATATCAGTCCATATGTCAAAGCAATGGCTGTAAACGAGATTCGTTGAGACCTGTGTGAGACATCGTAGGACGGAAGTAAAACGTACAGCGGAAATCAAAGCGACCGACATCTGCCAACGTTGTCAAAAGACGTGCACGCCCTCTTTCGAATGCTGACGTAATCAAGCCGGAAATTTTGTTTGTTTTGATAGCAATCAGGAAAGTTTGAAAAAAGTCGGCAGTAATCGTCATTTAAACTCGTTTTTGTGCAATAGTTTTCAAAATGGCGGCACTGACACCTGGCTGACACTTCACGTTTCGAAGTCTCGCACAAGTCTCGTGAAGATCGCGCGGATAAGCGATGCCTGCCGTGGACCAAACGAACTAAATTCAACACGGCTAAAAACCGAATAGGCCGATGAGTATAATATTTAATTGCAATTAGTTGCCAATACGAGTCACGATATAAGGTTACTAAAACCGAAAACGTAATTGAATAACACGTTAATTAAGAAATAAAGCAAGTTGTAAAATGACTTCAGTTCTCCTTTAATGAATCTCCTTGAATGTAAATTTACACAAAATCAGGAGCTAAACATGGGGTCCAACATTTTTCCCACCAAACTTATGAAATTATGATTCATGGAATTTTTTTTTTTCTTTCACATTCAGCTTGAGTCGCACTTGCTTGACAAATGATCTCCTGTCAAGTAATTTGTGCACTTCTGAAATTCAGACAGATGTTGTTCTCTGTAAATGTTTGTTATTCCATGAAATCAAGTCATCCGTGAGCTGATAGCCGATGAGTTGTCTATAAGCCATGTATGACAAGATTGAGTGGAATAACTGTTTTATTCTATCCACATTCACTGGGTTTTGAGAAACAGAGCATTTTTATTTTAATTTTTTTGCAAATTTGATCAAGAAAAACTTTATACAAAATGCCTGACAAAATAATTTCCGCTTAGAATGTAAACAAACCAGCGAAATGGCATTACTAATTTGTGAAAAAATACTACTACTACTACTACTACTACTAATAATAATAATACTTGAAAAAAGATACATTCTTATTATCAAATACTTTCATTCCATATTTTTATGCTTTCTTGTGTGTAATTTTTGGGGTTTTGTTTTCAAGTAGTTTTTATTTCATCGGTTGTTTCAGTAACACACTCCGCCATTTTGTTTTTCTCTACTCATTGTATATGAGCTGATAGCCTAGTAGCAGAGTAACCAATCAGAGCACGTGATTGCTCATATCCAGTGAATGCGGATAGAATAAAACCAGTTACGTGTCTGCATTTGTATACAATTGTACTGTGTTAATAAACATTTGTAAATCAAACAAATTAACATCGATCAACTGTTTGAAAATACGTATTAGTATCTTGTTTGTGAATCTCCTTCTCTGTAAAGTTACACAAGCTCAAGAGATAAACATGGAGTCCAACGTCTCACCAAACTTACAAAATTAAGATTTACAGGTGGTGTTTTTTTTTGTATTCAGCTTGATCTGCATTTGTGACATTTGATGAAAGCTCTCCTGTCAAGCGATTTGTGCACTTTTGAAATTCAGACAGACGTTCTTCTCTGTAAATGTTCTACATCATTCCAAACCCCACTGCTATTGATAACAAACCTGTAACCAAACTTCAACTTTTGTATGAAGTATCTAAGTTGTAAACATCCAGAAAACAGACAATTAATGTATTGCAAATAAGCAGGTTATTAACTCGAAAGCGAATGTCGCTGTTCTATGTATCAATTCTGATCTGAGATCTATTGTCCTACCTGATATCATTAACATGTCCACGCGAAGCTGACAGCCTGATTGCCTTTTGTGTGTTAAACACACTTCCATGGAGGATATTATATTTCGAAATGGAGCCGTGTCTGAACAAAAGCAGCTACAAATTATGATGGAGAAGTAATTGCCTGGCTGGTGACCAGCCAAAGAAAATACAGAGGGATCGATTGTTGTAATTCCATTTCGCCTTCCTGCCCCCGTCTCCAAAACCCCTTTTTAAGTGGTACCTGATGGATTGCGAAGGATAAGAAATCGCATGCCGTAATTTCATAAAGCTCTCTGCTGAACCCGAATGCTTTGCTGAATAGATTTGTGTTCATTGTGTTAGCAGGAAGCAAAAGAAAGCTATTACATATAAATACAAGAATGTATTTTTCAATCATTGGGTGAATTCTTGCACTGTGCCATGCGGTGTTACACTGACGGATGGAGAATATCTGGCTTCTTTCCGAAGTTGCAGGATTTGGGTGAATTCAGTCTTGTCTTTTAAAGGGAACTCAATGTCTTTTTTGAAATGAATGAGAGAGTGTTGAACAAAAAAAAAAACCTCAAGATCATCACGGAGTCCGCGTCTTTGTGTTGCTTTTCTTTTTCTTCCCATTGAGAGGTGATACCTGAAAGCAGTTTGGTGGATAGATATACAGAAAGACAAGACATGAAGGTTTTTGTATGTGAAATCATGAAATAAGACCAAGAATAATTCTGAAATAATAAAAGATAGTGAAGTCAGTAATGGGCGGCACGGTGGTGTAGTGGTTAGCGCTGTCGCCTCACAGCAAGAAGGTCCGGGTTTGAGCCCCGTGGCCAGCGAGGGCCTTTCTGTGCGGAGTTTGCATGTTGTCCGTGTGGGTTTCCTCCGGGTGCTCCGGTTTCCCCCACAGTCCAAAGACATGCAGGTTAGGTTAACTGGTGACTCTAAATTGAGCGTAGGTGTGAATGTGAGTGTGAATGGTTGTCTGTGTCTATGTGTCAGCCCTGTGATGACCTGGCGACTTGTCCAGGGTGTACCCCGCCTTTCGCCCGTAGTCAGCTGGGATAGGCTCCAGCTCGCCTGCGACCCTGTAGAACAGGATAAAGCGGCTACAGATGATGACATGAGATGTGCAAGAGTTTGAGGCTCATGTAAAGAAATGTTGTCGGCCAAAAATGGCTTAAAAATAATGAAATGAAATGTTTCAACATTAAAAAAATATATAAACAGAAAGCAGTAAGCCGTAATAAATGAAATAAAGTGGTGTGAGACGATGCTTTGCTTTAAAAAAAAATAGTAGTCTGAGGTCCAGTGAGTGCAGTTTTATATGGAAATGATCTATAGGTTTTACTGAGCATCTTCCAGAACCAGCCCCAGTTCTTCTGGACACTTTGACTGTCACACTCGCGTCTTCATTTTACACCAAAACCCAGCAGCCTTCATTATGTTTTCTTTTTTAATCTGAAAAGTGCGCTCTTATGGAATATACTGCTCGGATACAAAGTTTTATTTTTCCTGTAACATTTAATTTTGTGCTGGGGGAAAAATGTTTGGAACTCTAAAATGTTTTTGTAATGTTTTGACTCGATATTGTAGAAGTCATAAAATAGAAATATATAAAGTTTGTATGGGGAAAAAAAGCAGGTGCCAAGACTTTTGCACAGTACCGTATATCATAAATCATGTTAACTGTGCTTATAATTGTGATTCTGGTAACAATTCATTGTCAGTGTTTTTTTTTTAATAATAATAATAATAATAATAATAATAATTATTATTATTATTATTATTATTATTATTATTATTATTATTAATGGTTTAACATCAGAGTTTCCACAAATATGGCTCTTAACCTGATATACATATCTACAAATGTCAAAAATCCTAAATACTAATTGTTAAACTTTTAATACTAAATATAAAAGATATACAGTGGTGCTTGAAAGTTTGTGAACCCTTTCGAATTTTCTGTATTTCTGCATAAATATGACCTAAAACATCATCAGATTTTCACACAAGTCCTAAAAGTAGATAAAGAGAACCCAGGTAAACAAATGCGACAGAAATATTATACTCAGTCATTTATTTATTGAGGAAAATGATACAATATTACATATCTGTGAGTGGCAAAAGTATGTGAACCTCTAGGATTAGCAGTTAATTTGAAGGTGAAATTAGAGTCAGGTGATTTCAATCAATGGGATGACAATCAGGTGTGAGTGGGCACCCTGTTTTATTTAAAGAACAGGGATCTATCAAAGTCTGATCTTCACAACACACGTTTGTGGAAGTGTATCATGGCATGAACAAAGGAGATTTCTGAGGACCTCAGAAAAAGCGTTGTTGATGCTCATCAGGCTGGAAAAGGTTACAAAACCATCTCTAAAGAGTTTGGACTCCACCAATCCACAGTCAGACAGATTGTGTACAAATGGAGGAAATTCAAGACCATCGTTACCCTCCCCAAGAGTGGTCGACCAACAAAGATCACTCCAAGAGCAAGGCGTGTAGTCAGCGAGGTCACCAAGGACCCCAGGGTAACTTCTAAAGGCCAATTTATGCTGACAACCCAGTCCTCGCAGATGGCGTCTGTGAAGCCCCCCCCCCCCCTCTCGCAGACGCTCTGCGCGCACCTCCCAAAAATTGTGACCACCGCAGACAGCCTCGCAGACAGCGTTGCAGACAAGAGGGCTCTGATTGGTCCACTCTACATCCGCTGTACACGCACTCCTGCTTCCCTACTTTCCCGGTTTGGTTTATTTTCACGACCGCCATTTTTAAAAACACGAGCGAAGATGGAGCAGCACGAAGAGCGGTTGATCGAGGAAGTGAGGAAGTACGTACATCTATATGACTCCAGTTCTAGTCATTATAAGTACCCGGAGGATAAACACTCCACTAACCACACCCACCAACTACTCCTAGCGATTTTGCGACTTCGCGCCCCCTTGCGTTGTGGCGGTGAATAACATCGCGAACGCCTATTACTCCCTGCTCAACGATAAATTACAACTGTCTGCGAAAAGCTGTCTGCGAAAGCCTTGTCGCAAGAGCATGCAGAGGCCCTAAGGCCTCTCTCACATTGGCTAATGTTAATGTTCATGAGTCCACCATCAGGAGAACACTAAACAACAATGGTGTGCATGGCAGGGTTGCAAGGAGAAAGCCACTGCTGTCCAAAAAGAACATTGCTGCTTGTGTGCAGTTAGCTAAAGATCACGTGGACAAGCCAGAAGGCTATTGGAAAAATATTTTGTGGACGGATGAGACCAAAATAGAACTTTTTGGTTTAAATGAGAAGCGTTATGTTTGGAGAAAGGAAAACACTGCATTCGAGCGTAAGAACCTTATCCCATCTGTGAAACATGGTGGTGGTAGTATCATGGTTTGGGCCTGTTTTTGCTGCACCTGGGCCAGGACGGCTTGCCGTCACTGATGGAGCAATGAATTCTGAATTATACCAGCGAATTCTCATCATCATCATCATCCTTCGGCAACCGAGGCCGGGATGTTGGCAACAATAGCATGCCACACAGCACGGTCTCTCATGGCCTGACTCAGTTCACCAACTTCAATACCCGAGTCCCTTGATAGCATTTGCGGGTATGTCGTTTTGCGGTTTCGGATTGGGAGACTTTGGTTTCATAGCAGAAGAGTTGAGATGACCTCGCTCTCTGCTCTTAAGCAGCGTCCGGCAAACTGGAGACGTCAATGCATTAGAGTATCTGAAATAGAGGGTAGGTTTCCATAAATTCTCTCTTTTGTTGCGTGCTTGGACCAATGAATATTCTGCACCCAGCGAAGAAGATTCGTATATGTCCCGTCCAGTCTTCTTTGAGTTGATTTTGTTAGAGTCCAGGTCTCTGCGCCATAGAGAAGAACTGGTTCAACTAGATACTGGAACAGGAAGACTTTATAATCCCTTGTCAAGTTTGAGTGCCAGAGCTTTTGAAGCTTGTTACAAGCTGCCCAGGCTAGCAATTTTCGAACTTTAAAGTCCTTTTCAGAGTCCATTATCCACGTTCCAAGATATTTGAAGTCCTGTGCTCTTTTAATGTTTGCTCAAGAAAGAGATTTCAGATTGTGGGAGCTTTCAGTAGTATTGATGTACTCTGTCTTGCTCTTGTTACAATAAAGCCCAATAAGAGTGGCTGCCTTTTCTAGGGACTGGAGCAGCGCTTCAGCGTCTTCGACTAGTTCTGTGATAAGCGCCAAGTCATCTGCAAAGTCAAGGTCTGTTAGGTGTTGTGCTGGGTGTCTTCGACTACGCCTAGGTTGAATCTGTAGACCCCTGACGTTCAGATTGTCAAGGGATAGGCAAAGTATGTAGTCAAGTACAATGACGAAGATGAAAGGAGCGAGGGTATCGCCCCAGTTGAGATCTCGAAAAACTCTGTCTCTCCATCTGGCGAAATAACAGTAGCCTCGGTATTAATATATAATGACTTTATCGCCTCAACAATAGGTTCAGGAATTCCATAGAGTGGTAGAATGTCGAATATGGCTTGTCTACTTATCAAATCAAATGCCTTACGAAAGTCCATGAAGCATAGCGTCAGTTCCTTATTATGCTTCCGCATTTCTTCAATGATACGCTGTAGTGATAAGATTTGGGAGATTGTTGAACATCCTTTTCTGAATCCATTTTGATTTTTGTGCAGCAAAGGATCAACTTCAGGGACAACGCACCATAATAGGAGCTTATTGTAGATCTTGGAAGCTATCGCAGACAGTGCTATGCCACGATAGTTAGATGGTAGGGTCAGATCTCCTTTTTTGGGTAGGGGAATGATGCCAGTCTTCCGCCATGCTGATGGGGGGTTAAGGTGGAGAAATGTGTGGTTACAGATGCGCAGCAAAAGGTCATGGAAGGTTGAGTCTTTCCATATAAGCGTAGGAATATTGTCAAGACCAGGTGACTTTTGGTCTTTTAAGGTACTGGTTACTACTTTGAGCTCTTCCATGATGAAGGGTTCCGTGCTTATGTTGAGGGTGTCAGCGAGCTGGATCTTTGGTAGCGCCTGTTCACTCGAGGTTGTTGGAGTTGCACCTAGGAGGTTTTTGAAATGGTCTAACCAGTTCTTTTTCCTTTCCGAAGCCAAGCCGCCTTTTACACAAATTAATGGTTTGCTCTTGTGTCCTGTAAGGTCTTTGATAGTATCCCAGGCAGTGACATGCTGATGATTTACATTCTTGGGTGGCAATCGATCAATTTTGCCCTGGATATATTCTGCTTCAGCATTGGCATCGTCAAGCTGTCTCTGAGCTTTGTTGATCTTTCGAAGTGAAGCCAATAATGGTTTACCCAGATGTTGCTTTCTGGCGGCGATGACAGCATTTCGTGCTTCCTTAACCAAAACGTGAGCGTTTAGTGGTGGAGATTTTTGCTTCTTCGTTTTGGGCAGAGTTGATAGAGCAACCTCCTCAGTACATTTGGTGATGTTATTATAAATTGTCTCAATATCGTCCTCTGGTTGTGAAAGCATGTCGTAGCAGTTTCTCACATCAATAACAAATTGTTGACGGATGGTTGTTTTTGAAGAAACCAGCTTCCGGTCGATATTTTTCATTTGGTTGATGTCTGGCCTTTTAGACGATCTAAGACTTAAGCAAGTGGTGCAGGAGACGATGCGGTGGTCAGAACCAATGCTACTAAATGTCGAGTAGGACTGGCAATTCCTGATGCTGTTTCTCCACTTCTTCCTAATAAGAATATAGTCTATTTGTGAGCGGCTTCCAGATGGATGTTGAAATGTCCACAACTTGGTAGGTGGCTTCATAAAGTTGGTATTTGCTACCATCAGCTGGAACTCTTTGGCATAATCGACCAGCATTTCCCCATTACGATTAGTTGCTTGGTTGTAGGTAAAGGCAGTGTCTCCTGGACCTATTTGTGCATTAAAGTCCTCTGCTACAGTGAGAACATTGTGTGCTGGAACTGCATCGGTCGTAACCTTCAGCTCATGGTAGAATTGGGTGACTTCTGCTTCGACGGAGACGTTTGTTGGGCTGTCGCAGGCAATTACGGTAGATTTTGGGTTTCCGCCAAAGTCTGCTATCATTATACGTGGAGATATCCTTTCCACTTTCAGTAGGTTGTCTGATGCTCGTGGTGACAGTAGTAAGCCTACACCTCCAATCTTCAAGCCCTGGTCATTCTTCCATGCAGAAATTGTTATTAGATGGTATCCGCTGGTTGTTTTATACTGGATTTCTGTATCTGGATGATAAGATCTATGTTCTTGAATGCTCATGACATCAATCCACTGTTTCTTTGCATAGTGGATTAATTCCTCGTATCTGCCGGTTTTATACAGTGTCCAGACATTTAGTGTACTGTAAATTGTTGAAGTTTTGCATTTCAGCAAGCATTTGGATCCCATTTCTTCTCTTCTTTCACGAAAACTGTGCCCAGAAGGGTTTAGGGGATTTCGTTCATTCGTTTCCCATGGGAACTGATTCAAAGTGGGACCTGAAGTGGCAGGGACTGAAACCCTGGTGTGGTTTTTTTGTTGTGCTTTCCATCCTTTCGATCGCTAAAATTTTACCGTAGGTGTGTCGCCACTACTACCTAAGGTTGCATGCTGGCCGTTGGCTCAAAAGAGCTCATCCGCCCTTTGACAGGTTTTGTTTTCGTCCTGCAGGGTGACATGCCACCCAGGATGGCGTTTACCAACAACGTGTTGGGTTTATTTTCGGGGTATGCTCCCCTAGAGCCGCCGTGTTCTGCGATGGTAACAGGGGCACCTCTTGTAGGATGTGGCTCTTCACCACGCACGGACGGTCTTCGTTAAGGAGAGGCTAGTGGCTGCTTGAGTTGGCCATAATTACCCAGACAGTGTGTCCAGGGTTCGCTTCACCTAACGCTGGATATGGGGAGACCAGTCTAAGATGCCACGAGGGCCACCAGGAAAGGTATTACTCCTCCAGGGATCCTTGCCCCTAATTGCAGTGAATTCTAAAGGAAAATGTCAGGACATCTGTCCATGAACTGAATCTCAAGAGAAGGTGGGTCATGCAGCAAGACAACGACCCTAAGCACACAAGTCGTTCTACCAAAGAATGGTTAAAGAAGAATAAAGTGAATGTTTTGGAATGTCAAAGTCCTGACCTTAATCCAATCGAAATGTTGTGGAAGGACCTGAAGCGAGCAGTTCATGTGAGGAAACCCACCAACATCCCAGAGTTGAAGCTGTTCTGTACGGAGGAACGGGCTAAAATTCCTCCAAGCCGGTGTGCAGGACTGATCAACAGTTACTGCAAATGTTTAGTTGCAGTTATTGCTGCACAGGGGGGTCACACCAGATACTGAAAGCAAAGATTCACATCCTTTTGCCACTCACAGATATGTAATATTGGATCATTTTCCTCAATAAATAAATGAGCAAGTATAATATTTTTGTCTCATTTGTTTAACTGGGTTTTCTTTATCTACTTTTAGGACTTGTGTGAAAATCTGATGATGTTTTAGGTCATATTTATGCAGAAATATAGAAAATTCTAAAGGGTTCACAAACTTTCAAGCACCACTGTAAGAACATTTCCTAGCCTGAGATACAAATATAATAAAAAAAACCCACCAAAACTTGAATAAAAGTTTAGTCAAGCTAGTTCCATGATAACTTCTACGGTAATTATAATTTATACCTATTCATTATGCCACAATGTCCTGTACAACATTTAACCTTTTTAACTAATAATGGCTTTTAGTATAAATACACAGGTGATGACTGAAAATCACGCGCTCTGATTGGTCGATAAATTCTGACCATTTCGCAATAATTACCTCGAGTGATTCGGCAAAATGTCGGCCGATCGCTTCGTCACCGTAAGTGAGGAAGAATTACAAAATGATGAAAGAAAATGCTGCTCCTAAAAGCACTAAAGATGCGCCGAAGTTTGGTCTAAAACTATTCAAAGGTAAAGTGGGATTATGATTTATTTTATCGATTTCAAAACGAAGTATTTTATGTGACTCGGCAGCTGCTTCTTATTATTATTATTTTTGACAATACAAACTTCACTTATTTGCGAACTTTAAAACTCCATGAACTCCGCTGGCACTCGTGTTTACTTATCAAGTTTAATCAAGCTAGTAATAGTGTTAATAAGAGGATCTTTATTAAATGGAGTGCGGAAAGAGCAAGCAATAAGAATGTCGGTGTGAAAAATGTCCTGGTGTTCAAACAAGTCAAAACTGAAACTTGGAGAAACAAATGTGTTCTGTGAAAACACATAAAAATATTATATATTATTTTATATACTAGTAATAAAATAATACAAATTTTGTCCTTCAGAGAAGCCTGTTGGAGAAAACGGAGTATCCACAGGAAGGCGGATGAATAGGAGCTTATTAAAGCTGTAATGTTCACACTGAGAGGCAGCGAGGGCAAGTGGTGTGTTTTTATTTATTTATTTTTATTTTTTTAACGTCCTTGTTAAAGCGGAGTGCACTTACTGAAAACTGAATTATATTTCAAGTAGAACTTAATTTGTTTGAGAGCACTGAGAGATCCTTGTGTCATCATTTTACAAGCAACGTTAGAGAAATGCAAACTTTTTTTGAATAGATTTCTGTTTTACGACTTCTACATTATCGAGTCAGGAGTACAGTCCAGTTCCAAATGTTCGTTTTTGTTTCCTGCACAAAATTAAATATTACAGAAAAAAAGAAGAGGAAAGTTTGTAATATGTCTGAGCAGCATATTCCATAAGAGAGCACTTTTCAGATGAAAAAAGAAAATATAATGAAGGCTGCTGGGTTTTGGTGTAAAATGAAGAAGCGAGTGTGACAGGCAAAGTGTCCAGAAGAACTGCGGCTGGTTCTGGAAGATGCTCAGGAAAACCTACAGATCATTTCCGCATAAAACTGCACTCACTGGACCTCAGACTACTATTTTTTTTAAAATTTTTTTTAAAGCAAATGGTTGTCTCACACCAAATATCGACTTTGTTTCATTTATCACAGCTTACTGATTACTGCTTATAGTATTTTTTTTTTTTTAATGTTGAAACATTTTTATTATTTTTTCAGCAATTTTTGGTCTACAGCATTTCTTAACGTATCTAAGACTTGTGCACAGAACTGTACATTATATATTATATACAGAGATGTTAAATCCAAGGAATGTCTCCAGGTATTTTTAGAAAGTTTTTTTTCTCAAAGTAATTTAGAAACATTCCACCAAATTTGAATAATAATAATAATAGGGTGGCACGGTGGTGTAGTGGTTAGCGCTGTCGCCTCACAGCAAGAAGGTCCGGGTTCGAGCCCCGTGGCCGGCGAGGGCCTTTCTGTGCGGAGTTTGCATGTTCTCCCCGTGTCCGCGTGGGTTTCCTCCGGGTGCTCCGGTTTCCCCCACAGTCCAAAGACATGCAGGTTAGGTTAACTGGTGACTCTAAATTGAGCGTAGGTGTGAATGTGAGTGTGAATGGTTGTCTGTGTCTATGTGTCAGCCCTGTGATGACCTGGCGACTTGTCCAGGGTGAACCCCGCCTTTCGCCCGTAGTCAGCTGGGATAGGATCCAGCTCGCCTGCGACCCTGTAGAACAGGATAAAGTGGCTAGAGATAATGAGATGAGATAATAATAATAATAATAATATTTTATTCATACCATGCAAATTCAACTATACAGTTTTCAAACACGCCTATAACAACTAAAACAACTGAGTAAGTATAGCTCATAATAATGTATAAAAATTATTATTCTATCCACATTCACTGGATATGAGCAATCGCGCACTCTAATTGGTGACTCTACTACTAGGCTATCAGCTCATATCCCATGAGTAGAGAAAAACAAAATGGCGGAGCGTGTTGCTGAACCAACCGAGGACGAAATAAAAACTCTACTTGAAAACAAAACCGCAAAAAATACAAAAAAAAAGCTACAAATTATGGAATAAAAATATTTGATGGTAAGAATGTATCTTTTTTTTATTTTTCAAGAATTATTATTATCATCGCATTTTTCACAAATCGCTCCTGTCATTTCGCCGGTTTGTTTACAGTCTAAGCGGAAATGATTTTGTCTGATGTTTTGTATAAAGTTTTATTTATTTAATTTTCTAAAAATAAAAATGCTCAGTTTCTCAAAATCCAGTGAATGTGGAGAGAATAAAATAGTTATTCCACTCAATCTCGTCGTACATGGCGCTACGCACCTTGTCAGCGATCAGCTCATGTACGACTTGATTTGGTTGAATAACTGTTCAGTACAAAGAGAGACATTAAATCCAAGAAATATCTCCAGATAGTTTCAGAAAGGGTTTTTTTTTCTCCTTCTAAAAGTAATTTAGAAATATTCCACCAAATTTTAACTCTGTATGATGAGATTTTGCACTTTTTATTTTCCTTTCCTTTTCCCCTGCTGCTGAATGAATGAACCTCACACACCTCCAGCGGCGTTCATTTGCCCGACACTTTTAAAATACACTTCTAAAAATGTGCCGAATCACCAGTGCGTATCATCCGTTCCCTTACATAAACACATAAATCTTATTCTGAAGTGAACGTCCCGTACGACGAGTTCACATCCCACCCAGAGACACAGTCGGAGGAATACATCATGATTAGTGTTGCTCATTTGCAAGACTTGCTTAGCTGGGCTTTTTGAGAGTGTGCTGGGTCATTAGTCTTCTTCCGACAAGGACAATCAGTCAGTCGTGTCCTGATTTGTGGTTGATTTTCCCGACTTACCACCAAGAACTTGTACCGAATCACTTGTGAAAGATTTCACCGTCCTTACTGCTCATTATACACAGTCTAACATCAACATCGGATATCAGCACATTCAGCCTTCTGTGACATAAAACACCAATAATGGTTGAGAGTATGCCTGTAAGTATGTGTAAGATGATACTCTCATTAAAAAACACCCTGAAATACACTAAAGAAGTGGCAGATGTCTACATTTCTGGCACAATGTCCGCTGAAGAGAAATCTAGGACACATACTGTATACATAGGCTCATTATAAATGATTCAGAAATGAGTCAAAAAGTCAGAAAAAAAACCAAGTATATCCGCTGTGTCATCATTTATTTAATCCATTTATAGCACTAGCTACACATCCTGTATTCATAATGCATTATAAATGCACTATAAGGTGTTACGTCTCATCATGCATAACATAACACTGTATAAATCCTGACTGACAGAGTAACGAGTTATAGTTTAGTTAACACTTTCTAAGAAGGTCATATATATATATATATATATATATATATATATATATATATATATATATATATATATCATGACTTATGCGTATTATAACATCCACGTTATAATGCATTCATAAGGAACTATGCACATCATTATGATTATTCATGAAAAAGCATTACAGTTTGTAATGTTGTATTGATGCCTTTATTAGTCTTTTTTTTTATAAAGAATATATGTTATGTGACACATTGTCACCATCATATCTTCTCATAATGCACTATGCAAAGTATGGCTTGGTGATATACGACATATACTACTTATAATACATCATGTTTAAAATAACTATAAAGTGTAATGCATTTTCATAATGCATTATGACCTGATGAATATGAATCCTTAACATGATGTACATAAGTGGTGCTTCATATAACAATCGAAACATTGTTATAATGCATTTTATTCTATCCACATTCACTGGATATGAGCAATCGCATGCTCTGATTGGCTACTCTACTACTAGAATATTAGCTCATATACCATGAGGAGAGAAAAACAAAATGGCGGAACGTGTTGCTGAACCAACCGAGGACGAAATAAAAAGTCTACACGAAAACAAAACAGCAAAAATTGTTAACAAGTATTTAACAGAAACCGAAATAGCTAAAAGAATATATGGTTTCTTTTTGTTTGTTTGTTTGTTTGTTTGTTTGTTTGCTTTTTTTTAAATTCCCCAATATCTCCTGTTCCACACTCCAGCCCAGTCGGTGGCATTAATACACATTTAAATTGGTTTGCCAACCACCAGAAAAGAAGAAAACCCCAGAAAATCCAAAAAGAAAAACCAACAAAATATAGAATAAAAGTATTTGATGGTAAGAACGTTTTTTATTTTTTATTTTTCAAGAATTATTATGGGCGGCACGGTGGTGTAGTGGTTAGCGCTGTCGCCTCACAGCAAGAAGGTCCTGGGTTCGAGCCCCGTGGCCGGCGAGGGCCTTTCTGTGTGGAGTTTGCATGTTCTCCCCGTGTCCGCGTGGGTTTCCTCCGGGTGCTCCGGTTTCCCCCACAGTCCAAAGACATGCAGGTTAGGTTAACTGGTGACTCTAAATTGACCGTAGGTGTGAATGTGAGTGTGAATGGTTGTCTGTGTCTATGTGTCAGCCCTGTGATGACCTGGCGACTTGTCCAGGGTGTACCCCGCCTTTCGCCCGTAGTCAGCTGGGATCGGCTCCAGCTCGCCCGCGACCCTGTAGAACAGACCTGGGCATTTTCCGGCCCGCGGGCCGCATCCGGCCCTTTGGTTCATTCTGACCGGCCCGCGTAAGGTTAATGAGAAATTACAAAATAAACGTATTTTCTAATTTTACCTCATGCATGGACTGAATGTGCATTGCTTTTATTTTGAAGTTGTGTTCAACAAAAACGCAATGCGCGCGACATGAACATGACATGAAATCCCACGAAACCTAATCCTGCGATAACTACTTCCGTAATTTGTCCAGACCAACCACAAACTTGTACGTCATACTTCAAACGGTCCAGCCAATCACATCGTGTGACGTCACCAGCAGGCGCCGGAGCCGATCTCCGGCGAAAAGCACCAAATGAGGTGATTAGACTACAAATGTGGGCATCATTATTATAATATGATGTATCTTGCTTGATATTTGGAGTAGAAAGACAATATTGTGATGTCTTTATTGTGTTTTGGGGTGAATGTGACTGAAAAAAAAATGGTACAAATGTTCACAACCATTGTTTTGGGAAATTTGATTGAATAAATGGCATTTTTTGTAAGGCAACCTCGTTTTTTCCAGACTCTTACCATTCAGCAGCTTGTAAAAACAATGTTATTTACTGCTTTATATAAAGAAATACAATTAATATTATGCAGAATTTAGTTCAGCCTTTTGGTCCGGCCCGCCACAAAATTTTCTGTTTCTCATGTGGCCCCATGTTAAAAATAATTGCCCACCCCTGCTGTAGAAGGATAAAGCGGCTAGAGATAATGAGATGAATGAAAAGAATTATCATCATCATTGCCTTTTTCACAAAATACTCCTGTCATTCCACCGGTTTGTTTGCATTCTAAGCGGAAAGGATTTTGTCGGGTGTTTTGTATAAAGTTTTTATTTATCGCATTTGCAAAAAAATTAAAATAAAAATGCTCTGTTTCTCAAAATCCACTGAATGTGGATAGAATAAAACAGTTATTCCACTCAATCTAATCCATGTCGTACATGGATTATAGACAACTCGGTGCTATGCGCCTCGTTGGCTATCAGCTCATGTACGACATGATTTCGTGGAATAACTGTTAAATATCGCCAAACTATGCAAAAATGGAGCTTGTTGATATCACGTGCTATAAACCCGACCCAGAATGCATCATATTAAAGATTAATAATGTGTAACAAAGGTAGCTATAAAGTGTAATACATTTTCATTAGTGCTGTCAAAAATGTCGCGTTATTAACGCGTTAACTTGACTCAATTTTAACGGTGATAATTTTTTTATCGTGAGATTAACGCTCTGTGACATGATGCCACGCCCCGCACAGCCAGAGTCCTCTGCCCTCCCCCGAAGAGCCACGGTGCTCCGATCGTTTTCCCATCGGCGGCTCCAGCCCCACTTTTCAGTGGCTGTGACAAGACGTGTTATGCTCTGCAAAAAAAAAAAAAAAAAACATTGGTACAACCAGTGTTCGAACTATGCCGATATTTTCGGGGGGTCCCTTTTTTTTCCCTTGGGGGGGGTGCTTGCGCTTGTCTCAGAGCGCGGATCTCCGATCGCGCGCTCACTTCGGATATGCAAATGCTTCCCGTTACACACGATTGCTATGTCAATAAACATCATTTTGCCAATATTTTAGAGACCCCCCAACATTTCCCAAATCATGTTTTCAAGGGATCGCATGTCTGTTTCAGGGGATCTCGGATCCCCCGAGTACCCCCGTAGTTCGAACGGTGAGCAAGCCCATTCACTTTTTTATGCTGATAAGAGAATTACAATGGTTTTTCATGTGACAAAAATGTGCGATTAAATTGCGATTAATCGCGAGTTAACTATGACAGTCACGACATTAATCGCGATTAAATATTTTAATCGCTTGACAGCACTAATTTTCATTGATCATTATCTTCAGTAGCAGTGTGTATAATGCCTTAGAAATGCATTATAGCATGATATGAACGTGTCATAAAATGCATTATAAGAATAAACTTGATATAGTAATGCACTGTCCCAGGTATTACACTTATTACCTATTGCATTCATTTAAAGCCTATAGCAGACCTGGGCATTTTCCGGCCCGCGGGCCGCATCCGGCCCTTTGGTTCATTCTGACCGGCCCGCGTAAGGTTAATTAGAAATTACAAAATAAACGTATTTTCTAATTTTACCTCATGCATGGACTGAATATGCATTGCTTTTATTTTGAAGTTGTGTTCAACAAAAACGCAATGCGCGCGACATGAACATGACATGAAATCCCACGAAACCTAATCCCGCGATAACTACTTCCGTAATTTGTCCAGACCAACCACAAACTTGTACGTCATCCTTCAAACGGTCCAGCCAATCACATAGTGTGACGTCACCAGCAGGTGCCGGAGCCCGAGCCGATCTGTAGATCTGATTCCTACACCGAATCGACTGATGATCATCTGTCAGCTGTGCTTCGCATCTCCACCTCAGACATTCAACCTGACTCTGATGCACTCGTTAAAGACCAACAGAGACGAGATTTCTCTCACTGAACAAATAAAAAACACCAAATGAGGTGATTAGACTACAAATGTGGGCATCATTATTATAATATGATGTATCTTGCTTGATATTTGGAGTAGAAAGACAATATTGTGATGTCTTTATTGTGTTTTGGGGTGAATGTGACTGAAAAAAAAATGGTGCAAACGTTCACATTTTGTTAAGCATTGTTTTGGGAAATTTGATTGAATAAATGACATTTTTTGTAAGGCAACCTCATTTTTTCCATACTCTTACCAGTCTTAGCAGCTTGTAAAAACAATGATATTTATTGCTTTATATAAAGAAATACAATTAATATTATGCAGAATTTAGTTCAGCCTTATGGTCCTGCCCTCCACAAAATTTCCTGTTTCTCATGTGGCCCTATGGAAAAAATAATTGCCCACCCCTGGCCTATAGTGACTTGGTATAACGCTCTATTCCTGTGTTATAAGCTGTAATAAATACAGTTGTGCACAATTTGAGACCCTGACTACATAGGTTATAATGTACACAGGGATGGGACTCGACCAGAGCCAATGTCCAAGTGCATGATAACATTCGTGTCACTGTAGTTCATGATGTAGAATGTGAATATGTGAATGCAGGATGTTATACAGAACACATAACCTTACACAGGGTTTGTGTAAGCCTTATATCCTATTTACCCTCACTGGCCACTTTGATGCTGGGTTTCATGTGACGTCACATCCACCTCATTAGTTATTCAGAACTTTAGCTGGTGGTCGACCAAAGCTCAGTTGACAAAGTGTTTGTACGGAGAAGGCGTGTTGTTCGCATGAAAAATGCCTTACGCTTGCGTTGTTTTAGATTGTTCAAATCGATGAAACTGTGAAACTGATAAAAGTTTCTTCAGGGTTCCCCGTGAACTAATAAAAAAGGGTGAACGAACACAGGATTTCACAAAAAGACGTCGAGAAAGGTGGCGTTTGAACCTCTCCATGAAATCGAAGGGAGCCGAGTCAAAGCGTCCTTGAGTTTGCAGTGATCTCTTGGTGAAAGGTGTGTATCTCCCTCTCAGCTCTGTCCTTAGTGTTTTCCAAGTACTTTTCTTCCTATGTGTCGTTATTTTACGGGACGTTTTTAGTCACGAAGCGCTAAAGTCTCCAGCTGTTTCTTTGTTTCCTCCTCACAAAGTCCATATGCATGAAGGTCGCGACAAAATTCTTCCCCAGCCGTACAGTTACAATGCGCCGTGATCACTTCTCCGTCTCGTTTAACTAAGATCCAGGTCTTTAAAGGGGTTTCTGATGATCTTTGTGAATGATTTAGCTGAGAGATAAGAGCCAACACAAGTGAGAATCAAGCCAACTGTTGTTTGTTTACACTTCAACTTGCAGCGCTTCGTTGTAAAGACGCGAACGAAAAGCTTAAAAAAAATACTTACACGGGCAAAAACAAAACAGGATTCATTGGGCAGCGACTTGATCCCGAGGTCCTTTACCCAGCCACATACAAAAGTTGTAAGCTTCCGTACTCTTCCACACGTTCATCTGTTTTGCGGTGTAGAAGGACGTCTGCAACACCAGATAGTTCAAGATGTCGGGGAACTCGACTGAAGGGTAGTTTTCGAGATCGTATGACAAATCCTTCTTTCCCAGACTGTAGGGGTCGATTCCATTGCACACAGCAATCTTCTGAATATATCTAAAGCCAGCAGTGGCTTCTAGATTATGAGCGTCCTCTAAGTTATCGCTAGTTGTTTGCTCTACGGCAGCCGTTTAGACCACCAGCTATTTCACTTCCGGTAAAACCGCTAAGAAAAGTCACGTGACTGAAACCCAGCAATTACTGTAGGAACACCCGTACATCCATCTGCTGTTCTGTTCAATGCAGTTCTCTAATCAGCCGATCCCTCGACAGCAGCACGATGCATCAAATCACGCAGATACAAATCAAGAGCTTCAGTTAATGTTCACAATGTTCAAACATCAGAATGGAAAAAATTGTGATCTCACAGTGAAGTGTGACTTTCTTTCTTTCACTGTGGCACTGTGGGTGTTGGTTTGAGCCAGATGAGGATGAGGTTTGAGTATTTCAGAATCTGCTGATCTCCTCCTGGGGTTTTCACACACAACAGTCTCTAGAGTTTACACAGAATGGTGCGACAAACAAAAAACATTTTTCGAGTGAGTGAGCGACAGTTCTGTGGGTGGAAAAAACAAAAACGCCTTGTTGATAAGAGAGGGTCAGAGGAAAATGGACAGATTCGAGGTAGTTTGAGCTTTTTTGCCAGGAAAGAAATCAAATCAAATCAAGTTTATTTGTATCGCGCTTTTAACAATAAACATTGTCGCAAAGCAGCTTTACAGAATTTGAATGACTTAAAACATGAGCTAATTTTATCCCTAATCTATCCCCAATGAGCAAGCCTGTGGCGACGGTGGCAAGGAAAAACTCCCTCAGACGACATGAGGAAGAAACCTCGAGAGGAACCAGACTCTAAAGGGAACCCTTCCTCATTTGGGCAACAACAGACAGCCTGACTATAATATTAACAGTTTTAACAGGTATAACCCTCAACTGTCCTCATGGGGCCGTCCTTCACAGGAGCGGTGCGATAAAACTCCGACCAGACACAGGGCACCAGGATGGATCAAGCAGGTCCGAGGGGCAGAAGAGGCCAGCATCTCAATCCCAGGATCAACATGTAACTCAGAGGGACAGATTGGGGGGGGGGGGGGGGGGGGGGGGAAGAGAGAGAGAAAGAAAACACAGGTTGTTAGGTATGCCCTAAAAATGACAAGTACCGTATTTTCTGGACTATAAGCCGCTACTTTTTTCCTAGGTTTTGAACCATGCGGCTTATACAAAGGTGCGGCTATTCTGTGGATTTTTCTTCCACCGCTAGGGGCGCTCTTCTTCTTCTTGGATTTTTATGGCTGTTGGCAACTTAACGTATGAGGTGCATTACCGCCACCTGCTGGACTGGGGTATGGTTCAAGAGCCTATTCTACAACTAACCTGGGTGACTAAAAAAAAAAAAAAAAAGAGAGAGCTAGGGGCGCTCTAACCGGAAGTAGAATCAAAAATAAGATAGACGAAAAATCAATGCAAAGAAGAATTAGCAGATCTTTAGCAGATAGAACACGCATGACAAATTACTAACTGGTAATTATTTTCAAATCCAGCGAAGATGATTAAAGTGACTTGTGGTTTCAAACACAGGAAGGTAAATAAATACCGGTTATTTTCTCTTGGTTCTGTTCCATTTTAATCAGCAAAGTTGCTGCCGTGTTAAAAGGCACTGTTCGGAAAGAATCTGTTCAGGTACATACATGTACATTTACAGTACAAAATCGTTCTGTACATGCAGTAAATATCTAATTTTTCAACATAGATATCTGCGGCTTATAGCCCGGTGCGGCTTGTATATCTTTTTTTTTATTTTTTTTTAAAAATAGAGTGGATGCGGCTTATATACAGGTGCACTCTATAGTCCAGAAAATACGGTATTAAATCTGTGTAAAGAAAGCTCTAGTAACTCATATAATCACTCTTTACAACTGTGGTGAGCAGAAAAGCATCTCAGGATGCAACAGAACACAGAAGAACACAGTGGGTTCCACTCCTGCAGCCAAGAACAGGTTCCTATTAAAGTGGCCGGTGAGTGTATAATACATTATGAATGCAGAGTTCACAGGAAGTTCAGAGAGAATCATCATCATCTTCTTCTTCAAAAAAAAAAAGATAACTTTTGAATCTTTTCAAACTTTTCAGATCGTTGTTTCTGATGGAGATCATCCACAAATTACAGAACATGACCTCGCGAGTCTGGAGTTATTCAGCCGTGAAGAGCTGTTCGTTAAAACGCTGCTTCTGAATAAATGAGAATTGATCGTTTTAGTTTTTAAAGACAGTCTTGTCAGTTGTGGCAGTTTGACGCCTGAGTTTCAACAAACAAATATGTAATTTAATATGCTGCAGACTTTCAGAAGTGAAATGTCAGCTTCGTGGACGTGAGCTTCGTCTCTGCAGCCCTTTAGTCCTGAAACACAAAAGGCCTGAAAAATCCAAAACTTCGTCCCCCCTCCCCCAAGACATCGTAATTCTTCGCATCGCAAATATCGACGTTCTCGCCGTGCTTTCCTGTGGGTTGTTCGAGTCTCTAGTGGTGGCTTTGATGGAGTCTCTTTCAAACACTGTATGGATTTGTTGTGTCCCAATTTCAAGGGGAAAAAAAAACAGGCTGTAAGATTGATGGGGGACAATATCCATTTGGGAAGCGCCTTTATTGTCGACAAAGCCGTTAGCCACTAGCTGACATCCTGTACGACGTTTTCTTCCAAGAACTCTGTGTGAAAACATCGAAAAATAAGGTCACTTGGAGAATAATTAACTCCAAAGCATTTGGCTACCTGGTGCTGTATTTCTGCACAGAGGGAATGGATTGAAGCAAATAAAACAGGTATTTTCTAAAATATTGATCAAATGTATATTATAATCTAATATCTAATAATCATAATGTGAATTAGGAAATAATTTTGACATAAATATAAAATTATGTAGCATGCAATTTTGTTCAAAATTGTTTTTTTTAAATATATGTACGGTGTAAATTATAAACATTTACAGTAGTATTACTTTTATTAATAACTCATCTCATCTCATTATCTCTAGCTGCTTTATCCTGTTATTTATCATTTGTTTATAATAAAAGGCAACCTATCAGTCAGTTCAGTAAAATGTTAATTATTTAATTTAATAAATTGTGTGTATATAACAGTATATTTATGTACTATATCAGTTACTGTATTTAAAATGAATATTATATGTTATAAATATATTTTATATCGACTACATATTGTATTATTATTATTATTATTATTATTATTATTGTAGCATTTATTTATTAAATATGCATAAAACTTTCAGTATTAAAGGACCCATGGCATGGTGGTTTGTTGATGCTTTAAACGGGCTCGTGGAGGTTTCCGGATGTTATATCCGCAGCCTTTCTCGAAATGAACCCTTGGCACGTAGATATAGCCTCCTGGGAGAAAGCCCCATTTCAGCGCTTTTCCCAGTGCGTCGTTTTGCTAATGAGAAGCAGGAGGCGGGGAAGGGTAGAGGGTGGGGGCGGGTCTTATCATTAATATTCATGACATGTAAACGTGTTACCTCTGATTGGCTAACAGCACTGTGACGCTACCTCCAGTGGGTCAGAACAAGCGGATGTGGGTGTCTTACTATGGCGAGAGAGAAGGAACAAACTGCGAAGGGGAAAATACCGCGCGCTGACGTCATTAAGCTGCGACGCGAGGAAATAAAATAAATTCAACAAATGTTTGGGTTTTTACTGAACAAACAAACAAATAAAATGAACGAGTGACTTAAAAAAAAGAATATGGGTGTCTTTGTAAAAACTGTTTTGATTGGCTATTATAACAGAGCATGCTGCATGCTTTTTGGTTTTGTAGCGCAGAGTATCTGGCTAACTGCAGGAAGCGGTTAGCTGCACAGCTAATGTAGCCATTGCAAGGCTAACGTGGCACCGATTTTAAAACGTGGCAAAACGACTTAACAGTTATACACTTACTTGTTCGGTGTTTGTGGCTGATGCGGCAGGGATGCTTGGTACGGACCCAGGCTTCAGTGACAGTTGATGTGCAAAACCTGCCCTGTACTGTCCCAAGTTGTGGAAACATTCCTCAGGAAAATGCTTCCGACAAACATACACCGTCTTAGGTAGACTCGACGGCGTATTATTGGAGTAAATAAAATTAAGCCACTGCGTCTTCAGGGGCTCTCCCGTCGGCAGTAAAAACAGACTCTTTTCTGTGTTGTCACATCCATGTACAGCGCAATTTCCATGTTTCGCTTGCTTAGGTGGTGCCATGTTGTTGTGTCCTCTATGGTCTCCTCACTACAACTGGGCGGGGCAATCCATACAGTGGGTGGGAATCCAGAGGGGGGGTGTGGGGATCATCTCCCTTGCTGACGTAGTCAAGGGAAGAGTATCGATGCGCCATTCTCAAATGTTGGGCATAGTTTGGTTTACACATTATGAAATTTCTAGCCACTGGGGTGACTTAAGAAGGTCAGAGGAACTCATTTTAACGTTAAAAAACCTCAGAAAGTGAAAATTTCATGCCATGGGACCTTTAATTTTGTAATATATTTCAAGCATGTCATTCCTAAAAAAATAATCAGTCAATTTTTTTTTTTAACTTCTCCATATTTTCTCTCGATTACGTTCATTATGTCTTATATTAGATATGGTTAGTTTTTTCTTTTTTATCAGACATCTAGTTTTAGGTTTGTTTACCTGACATGTTTCGACGTACGTAACTGTCGTCTTCCTCAGAGTGTCACCGGATGTTATTGGTGACGCAGCTTATCAGCTGGTGTTTCTGAAGGCGTGACCTTCCTGTCTGGTTTGACAGGTCGGTCACGTCTTCTACTGTCTGTTCGTCCCCTGCAAGATGGCACTCCAGGTATGGGAGAGCATGTATGCTCCCTCATCCCAGTTGATGGTCCTCGGGCTTCGCTTTCGGATACAAGACAAACCCGAACAATAAAAGAAAAGGCACAACAGGAAAATTACAAGTCAGCCATAACAGATCACTGCAAAAGAGAAAATCAGATTATGGACTGGGGGAATGCCAGAGTCATCCACACAGAAGATAATAAACATCAGCGCTGCATCAGGGAGGCCACGGAGATCCGAAAGCGAAGCCCGAGGACCATCAACCGGGATGAGGGAGCGTACATGCTCTCCCATACCTGGAGTGCCATCTTGCAGGGGACAAACAGACAGTAGAAGACGTGACCGACCAGACAGGAAGGTCACGCCTTCGGAAACATCAGCTGATAAGATGCGTCACCAACAACATCCGGTGACACTCTGAGGAAGACGACAGTTACGTACGTCGAAACATGTCAGGTAAACAAACCTAAAACTAGATGTCTGATAAAAAAGAAAAAACTAACCACATTCTCCATATTTTATCTTTAAATGAATTTTCCATCCTTCCTCTCTATTTCCAAAAGTAAACTTCACTAGTTTCCTGCATTTTTATTTATATCCAGTCCATATAAATAAATAAAAGTGCTGTTATATTTTTAAAGCCGTATCTTTTCCTTGCCTGTACGTTGACCCGTGTCTTCTGGCCTTCATCAGGCTGCTGTTGTAGTGCGAAGGTCAGTGAAGACCGCTCATGTTGATCAACACTCTCCATGAGCTTTGTGTGGGTGGTGTCGATGCTGCACCGGGTCACTGTGTAGGAGGATCTGAATAAATCCGATTCAAAAAGTTCTCTTACACAAGCGAGCGCTGCCATTCGATCGGATGTGTCTTGAAGAAAGGAGGATGAAATATAAATGTGGAGATACATAAGGATCTGGCAACGGGCTGTGTGTGGATCGTCAATAACCTTGCAGCAGTGGAGTGATGATGATGATGATGATGATACTACAGAACAGTGACTTATCACGTTTCCTAAATTTAACTACAATTTTACTCATCAAAATTTTTAAACATCCCAGTCGTAACATTAAAGGGGAACTGAAGTCATTTTTAAACTTGCTTTATTTCTTCATTAACATGTTATTCAGTTATGTTTTCGGTTTTAGTAACCTTATATCGTGACTCATATTGGCAAGTAATTGCAATTAAATATTATACTTATCGGCCTATTCGGTTTTTAGCCGTGTTGAATTTAGCTCGTTTGGGCCACGGCAGGCGTCGCTTATCCGCGCGATCTTCACGAGACTTGTGCGAGACTTCGAAACGTGAAGTGTCAGCCAGGTGTCAGTGCCGCCATTTTGAAAACTGTTTTCCAAACGAAATATTGCACAAAAACGAGTTTAAATGACAATTACTGCCTACTTTTTTCAAACTTTCCTGATTGCTATCAAAATAATCAAAACTTCCGGCTTGATTACGTCGAAAGAGGGCGCGCGCGTCTTTTGACAACGTTGGCAGATGTTGGTCACTTTGATTTCCGCTGTACGTTTTACTTCCGTCCTACGATGTCTCGCACAGGTCTCAACGAATCTCGTTTATGGCCATTGCTTTGACATATGGACTGATATATTCATTCTCATCTCATTATCTGTAACCGCTTATCCTGTTCTACAGGGTCTCAGGCAAGCTGGAGCCTATCCCAGCTGGGTACGGGCGAAAGGCGGGGTACACCCTGGACAAGTCGCCAGGTCATCACAGGGCTGACACATAGACACAGACAACCATTCACACTCACATTCACACCTACGCTCAATTTAGAGTCACCAGTTAACCTAACCTGCATGTCTTTGGACTGTGGGGGAAACCGGAGCACCCGGAGGAAACCCACGCGGACACGGGGAGAACATGCAAACTCCGCACAGAAAGGCCCTCGCCGGCCACGGGGCTCGAACCCAGGACCTTCTTGCTGTGAGGCGACAGCGCTAACCACTACACCACCGTGCCGCCCGGACTGATATATTACAGAGCACATTTCAAACACTCATAACTTGCTATAGCAGCGACAAAATAGTGATCAAAAATGCATTCCGATATTTAATAAAACGAGATCGATAGAATTTTGATGATAAAAAAAATTTGCCTTCAGTTCTCCTTTAAAACCTCTGACAGGTGACATGAAGATCACTGATCATCTCATTACACTGATATCGCTCAAGCGGTGGGATATATTAACCAGCAAGTGAACAGTCAGTTCTCGAAGTTGAGGTGTTGGAAGCAGGAAAAATGGGCAAGCGTAACGATCTGAGTGACTTCGATAAGGGATAAATTGCAATGGATAGACGCCTGAGTCTGAACATCAGAGCAAACAGCACGTCTATCATTCTCTATGAACACTGAGTGACGCTCTTGACCCATGCAGGGTTTGACACATGATTGGCTGATTAGATGTACGAGGTCCTAAAAAAGTGGCCTAACAGAGTGCACTACAGCTTATTTATTTACAGTAAAAATAAACCAGAAATGTTTTTTAGTGAACAGAGTGAGGAATGTTCATGAGGAATGTGGGTTTAAGGAGTCGTATTTTATTCCCCGACTCTGTTCTCATCTCATTACGGAGATTTATGATTGTCTGTGTGCTTATTAACTCTATTAGACTGATTCAGTCTTTACTGACCTTTTGCCTGTTTAATCGCTTGTGTCTCTCGGATATCTATTGTAGCCTGTTTTCAGTGCCGAGGACATGTTCCTTACAACGACTTAGGATTAGGCGAGTCCCGTGATAAATTAATTTCACAAAAAACAAGAAATCGACAAACTTCAAAACCAAACACAGCATGAACACGATGAACGGATGACTGTAAAGTGTCTGAATACCTCAGAATGAAGAGTAATAAACTGTACCATGACTTGTTGCCGAGGTTTAACCCTCAAGTGTACACCTTTTCAACTTTAAAGGACCCATGGCATGGTGGTTTGTTGATGCTTTAAACGGGATCGTGGAGGCTTCCGGATGTTATATCCACAGCCTTTCTCGAAATGAACCCTCGGCACGTAGATATAGCCTCCTGGAAGAAAGCCCCATTTCAGCGCTTTTCCCAGTGCGTTGTTTTGCTAATGAGAAGCAGGAGGTGGGGAAGGGTAGAGGGTGGGGGCGTGCCATGGGGGGAGGGGGAGGGGCTGCCGTCTGCCTCCCAAGCCGGCCGAGAGCGCTCCTCGTCGGGCACGGCCAGGCGGGCGAATGCCCTGGTCAGTCCGCCCTGTCTAAAAAAATGGTACAACTCGAGCCCATGGTAAAACTGGGACTTTGTCGGGTTTTTTTCAGCCTGAGGCCCATGGTAAAACTGAGCAGTTTTACCATGGAGGAGTGGGGACTTTGCCGTTTCCTCCCCCCAACTCGCCCCTGGGAGAACCGCTGCCTCCAAGGGCGTCCGGTGCCGCTGGAGGGCCGCCCGCGTGACCTCGGCTCCCGACAAAAGATTGGATCTAGGGCTGACTTTCAATGGATCGCAGCGATGGAGCTGCTCTGCCACTCACGACACCCCGGCCCAGAATCAAGGAAAAATACCGCGTGCTAACGTCATTAAGGTGCGACGCGAGGAAATAAAATAAATTCAACAAATGTTTGGGTTTTTACTGAACAAACAAACAAATAAAATGAACGAGTGACTTAAAAAAAGAATGTGGGTGTCTTTGTAAAAACTGTTTTGATTGGCTATTATAACAGAGGTAGCGCAGAGTACCTGGCTAACTGCAGGAAGCGGTTAGCTGCACAGCTAATGTAGCCATTGCAAATGCACCGATTTTAAAACACGGCAAAACGACTTAACAGTTCTACACTTACTTGTTCGGTGTTTGTTGCTGATGCGGCAGGGATGCTTGGTACGGACCCAGGCTTCAGTGACAGTTGATGTGCAAAACCTGCCCTGTACTGTCCCAAGTTGTGGAAACATTCCTCAGGAAAATGCTTCCGACAAACATACACCGTCTTAGGTAGACTCGACGGCGTATTATTGGAGTAAATAAAATTAAGCCACTGCGTCTTCAGGGGCTCTCCCGTCGGCAGTAAAAACAGACTCTTTTCTGTGTTGTCACATCCATGTACAGCGCAACTTCCATGTTTCGCTCGCTTAGGTGGTGCCATGTTGTTGTGTCCTCTATGGTCTCCTCACTACAACTGGGCGGGGCAATCCATACAGTGGGTGGGAATCCAGAGGGGGGCATGGGGATCATCTCCCTTGCTGACGTAGTAAAGGGAAGAGCTTATCAACGCGCCGTTTTGACGCGCCATTCTCAAATGTTGGGCATAGTTTGGTTTACACATTATGAAATTTCTAGCCACTGGGGTGACTTAAGAAGGTCAGAGGAACTCATTTTAACGTTAAAAAACCTCAGAAAGTGAAAATTTCATGCCATGGGACCTTTAAGTGTAACTTTTAACGAGAACGACGCACCATCGTTTTGTATCTTACAAAAAGGTTTGTAAGATACAATATTGCTGCATTGAACAATATAACGTTCCATCTCTGTGCATTAAAACTAAGTCAGCTTTTGTTAGCTACATGCTAACCAGTTAACGGTGATGAGTGATGTATATTTTTGATTGATTTGAAACAAACTGATGATGCTGTGATCAGCCATGTTGATTTTATGTCACCGGGTGGATCTGGACTTGAGGAGAGCATCCCGAGGTCCGGAGGAGGAATTCCGAGTTGGCGGGGCTTTTTCTTTGTTTGTTCCGAGTCGTTGGAGGTTGGAAATGACAAGTGACTTACAATCTTTAGTCAAATGCAGTGTGTATATGCTGTATATATGGACATTTCCAGAGAAAAAATAAATATTAAAGTTAATTGTTAAGTTAACGAAAGATCACCACTCAAGCAATATGAAAAGGTATAGTTTAGTACCCTTTTTGAGTGCATAACAAAAATATATAGGATCCCAAATAACGAGGACTATTTAAAAAATATATATATTTATTTATTTATTTATTTAGTGAGATCACTGGCAGACTGTGAACAATTTTGAACTCAGAAAGTTTACTGGACAGCGGCGGAAAATACGTGACCAGTTACGCTTTGTTCCTGTAGTTGAGTATTATTTTGGAAGATTTGTACTTTATGCAAGTAAGATTGCAAATGAATACTTGTACTCTCACTCGAGCAAATTTCCAGGAGGAAAAACACATTTTTTTCTCACTTTTTATTCTTCTCACATTTTCAGTTTGACCTTTAGAATATGTTACATGAGCATTTTCTAGTTTTCTCATTTGTTTTTATTAAGATCTTTAATGTCTTCTGTCTCACGTTAAAAATAAATAAATGAATAAATACAATATTGGCTAGGGTGGCACGGTGGTGTAGTGGTTAGTGCTGTCGCCTCACAGCAAGAAGGTCTGGGTTCGAGCCCCGGGGCCGGCGAGGGCCTTTCTGTGTGGAGTTTGCATGTTCTCCCCGTGTCCGCGTGGGTTTCCTCCGGGTGCTCCGGTTTCCCCCACAGTCCAAAGACATGCAGGTTAGGTTAACTGGTGACTCTAAATTGAGCGTAGGTGTGAATGTGAGTGTGAATGGTTGTCTGTGTCTATGTGTCAGCCCTGTGATGACCTGGCGACTTGTCCAGGGTGAACCCCGCCTTTCGCCCGTAGTCAGCGGGGATAGGCTCCAGCTTGCCTGCGACCCTGTAGAACAGGATAAAGCGGCTACAGATAATGAGAATGAGTTAAACATCGCCAATTTTTTTACGCTTTTTTAGGGTCAAAAGACCCCATACAGTGTGAAATTTTTATTTAATACCATTATCTTGAGTACTGCAACTAAAACTTTTCCAGAATTCGCTGTGAATGTAATTCAGTTACAGAAGAACTGCCCTGTTCCATTCGAAAAACAGGGGGTGCAAACTTTTGCACTCAACTGTATTGTATAATATAAATCTGCGGTTCTGTCTGATATAATTTTACCTGATTAATTTCATGCTCAGTTGGTAGATGTTTTTCTTTTCATCTTTGCGAAACTCTAATACACTCTTAAATTAGATTACGCTGTCACATTTCATCGGTTTTATCGGTGAATATAAATTCTGACGGACTCACTTTGTTTTAGCCCGGCCTGTAGTTATTGCAGGTTTCATTTATTATTATTAATTTTTTATGATTTGTCATAAGTTTCATAGATTTAATTTCATTTTATTAATATTATTGATCATCTATTCACCGTTTATGTGTACAGTGCTGAGATTTTGGGCTCGAAATGAAAAAGCGCTGCCGATATTAATCAAGATTATTGTCGTATTATTACCAGAACAGAGTCAGTTTTGTGGTTGGACATACATCAGAGAGATTATGTTTGGGGATTTGGGTTCTCTCACGTCGCATTTGATCTGTTTGCTCAGCCGAATCAGACGCTAACAAACAAACAGAGTCCATCTCATGCTCTGGCTTTCTTTTAATCCAAGTCCAAACTGTAAAATTTTCTCAAATGAGGAATATTTCAGGGTTGTTTTGAGGGTAGGAGATGCAGAGTGTAAATAAAAGTGTTATAAAGCAGAGACTGGTGTTTGTGCTGTTTATTCTGAGAAGATGATGAGATGTACTGTATATTTGTAAGTAAGTCAGGGACAAAACCGTGTTGTGTCTTGTCACGGTGTGGTGTGCTGTTATAGAAAAATAATCAACAATGGGGTGGTGTGATTGAAGAGCAGCTACTTTTACCATCCTGAAGATGATAATTTTCTGATAACCGCGCATCCTGAAATGTTCCATTCCTCTTCCATACCACATCAAACATCAGCATGAGTTACGTCAGATTTTAGATATCTTGGGGTATTTTTAAGAGGTTTGTAGAAATGAAAGCTTCATGTTAATCATTAATTCTTCCATTAATTTCCATTCGAAAAACAGGGGGTGCAAACTTTTGCACTCAACTGTATTGTATAATATAAATCTACATATACATATATGTATATGTACATATAATACTACATATAATTTTATAGTTATAATTTTATAATACTAATTTTATAATACTGCATA
Source organism: Neoarius graeffei (assembly GCF_027579695.1). Taxonomy (NCBI): domain Eukaryota; kingdom Metazoa; phylum Chordata; class Actinopteri; order Siluriformes; family Ariidae; genus Neoarius; species Neoarius graeffei. Next base: position 5,082,851 of record NC_083596.1, read on the forward strand.
TAATTTTATAGTTATAATTTTATAATACTAATTTTATAATACTGCATATAATTTTATATGTAGTATCATGTATTGATCTCCACAACACAATGGCTTTATCTGCCTCTGCATCAGTATAATGTTCAGAATATTCAGATTTAAACCCTGGAAACAGTGAAGATACAGAGCTGCGAGAAAAAGAAGTTATTTCCACTTTCAAAAATAAAAATATCCTCAATGAGGCTGGAGCTCATACCAGCCCCTTCTGTTGTGTGTGAGTTTGAAATCTGATCAATCCTGTAGGTGGAGGAGCGATTTTTGTGAAATTGTACCGTATATGACCCTGTGTAGCCGCGTCCATGGTAGGTGGCGCCACCTGGTGAACAATTCTTGTTGGAATATGTCTTTAGAGTCTTCTGGGTGAGTTTCAGTGAAAACGTCTCAGCAGTTTATGAACAGTAGTGTTTAATGTGAAGAGTTGCCCAAAAATTCGAAACAAGACTGCAAGTCTATGCTGCTGTGTTGGACTAACGTTCCTGCTCGACTGCTCCATTTTAGTTAACAGGCTACAGATAAAAAGCTTGCTCATCGGTCAGCAAGCCCCGCCCACTATCAACAGGGCAAATAACATGAGAGAGGGTTAACACTAGCTAGTTCGTCGCTCAGCAAGCAAGCCCCGCCCACTATCAACAGAGCAATGAACATAGTGTGTCACTTCCTTCTCTGGGTGGAGTCTTGCCAAATGGCGACTGAAGTTTGAGGTCGTCCCCGTCGTCTCCTCGATAGTTCTTCTACATATGGAACACATAGCAGTGCATTTTTTTCCCACTGCACGAGAAGTCTGTATAAGCAAAGTGGACAATCCTAGGGGCGTCTCTCCAGGCATTTTAGCACCATTAACGTTAGTTTCAGTGGTGGCTGGTAGTCTTTCAAACAGGGGAGGCTGGTCGGTTATGATATTTCCAGATTTTAAAAGAAAAAACACATCCATTTTGCCCATACTCTTGCCTCTGATCTGGCTGATTGTTGGCAGGGTCACAAACTGTGAAATAACAGGTTCTTTTGGCCCATTAGCCTACTGTCCAATATACATGATGGTGGTGTTGGGGGGGTATATTTTAATATTTTATATTTTAAAATTGTGGCATGTTGTTTAAAAATTGATCATTATTGAAAGCAGCTCTTTGTCAGGAACCTCAGCAGTAACAGCAGAGTGTTCTGGAATAGGCACAAGCACTGACCTTGGGGAGCCAAACATAGAGCTGGGGGCCACACATTTCATTCAATGACACTTTCCCTATATTTTACTTATTTTGACTGAGAAATGTTTTATTGACAATTTTGATAACCCTTCACTTTTAATCCAGGTCTGTAGTGTGAAATGTTCTCGGCTGTGTTTTTGTTTAAAAATCTTTTCCAAATTGTAGCTGTGTTTAATTCATATCCAGAGAAATATATATTCCAATATAATATACTCAGCATAAACATTTTAAATAGATTCTATATTTTTGGTCCATCCATGACATATTACTAAAGTAGCCTATTTACTGTTGTTGATGTGGGTCACTTGCTGTTAGCCAATTCACTTTCTCGTACCAGGAGAGCTGAAAGGAACGAGTATTATTCCCTACCTTTTTCACCAAGTCAGTTTGAGGCGTTGGTCTACCCTGCTCTTTAATTTTAATTTTTTCCTCGAAAGGAAGACTGGCAAATGGCTTCGCCAAAATTAAATCAGCAATGCTTGGCATCCGTGCGCAGCTTTCTTGCTAGCTGACTAGCCCCCTCAAGTTCAAGTTCAGTCACTCAAATAAACAAAATTTCTGGAACTAAGATAGCAAACTTGACAACACTATATTTACACTTTATTTACAATGAAAATATATACAAACTAAAAAAGCTGGTAGAAACCGTATGTAATGAATGAAATCGAAATGTAAGCTGAGCTCTTACAATACACCACAGCACTTGCGAATCCGCATGGGACTGAACTGAAATTCACTGCTGCCTGTCTATATTTGAAACGAGCTGTCAATCAAAGAAAATATCCAGCCGCTTTCACCAATCACCAGTCTCCTCGCGGAAACTGCCATGTCCACTGTGAGGCTGGGAGTCCATAGGCGGGCATTTTCGCAGACAGAGTATTTGTCCAATAACCGTCTTGCATTTTGAGATTGAAAAGCGCAGAGCTCCCAAATGCCATTGAAGTCCACTGAGGCTGGGCTGCATCGCGCTGTCACGAGGGGGAAAAACTCACTCACACATTAGGCGAACTGGGGAAAGTTATAACGGAATGATTTCGCACTGTAGTGGGTTGAGCACATATATTTCTATGATTCTGGATCTGAAATAGCAATGTTATAAGGTCGGCTATAACATAAGCCTAGCGCAATTCATCCTACATGGTGTTCGTCATTTTTAGAGGAGGCTGAGCCTCCCTCGTTGTCTTAGAGCAATCGCCCGTGGTTAGTTTGTTCCTCGACATGGAGGATGAAAAGGTGAATGTGCATTCTCTTGCACAAAATTAGTACAAAAATTACTGTCGATGTAAATATCTTATGCCAAATTATTATGGCGTGTTACAAAAAATTGAGAGAAAATCCATCCGAGTCCTCGTCTCCAATTTACAAGTCAGAATGCAGTTAATGCACGAGTCCAAGTCAAGTCACGAGTCCTTATAATTAGGGCATGAGTCAGACTCAAGTACTACAAGCCTGCTTCTAAGTGTGTGAAATCATTTTGCTCAAACTATTGGTTATGTACAGTGGTGCTTGAAAGTTTGTGAACCATTTAGAATTTTCTATATTTCTGCATAAATATGACCTAAAACATCATCAGATTTTCACACAAGTCCTAAAAGTAGATAAAGAGAACCCAGTTAAACAAATGAGACAAAAATATTATACTTGGTCATTTATTTATTGAGGAAAATGATCCAATATTACATATCTGTGAGTGGCAAAAGTATGTGAACCTTTGCTTTCAGTATCTGGTGTGACCCCCTTGTGCAGCAATAACTGCAACTAAACGTTTGCGGTAACTGTTGATCAGTCCTGCACACCGGCTTGGAGGAATTTTAGCCCATTCCTCCGTACAGAACAGCTTCAACTCTGGGATGTTGGTGGGTTTCCTTACATGAACTGCTCGCTTCAGGTCCTTCCACAACATTTCGATTGGATTAAGGTCAGGACTTTGACTTGGCCATTCCAAAGCATTAACTTTATTCTTCTTTAACCATTCTTTAGGAGAGCGACTTGTGTGCTTAGGGTCATTGTCTTGCTGCATGAACCACCTTCTCTTGAGATTCAGTTCATGGACAGATGTCCTGACATTTTCCTTTAGAATTCGCTGGTATAATTCAGAATTCATTGTTCCATCAATGATGGCAAGCCGTCCTGGCCCAGATGCAGCAAAACAGGCCCAAACCATGATACTACCACCACCATGTTTCACAGATGGGATAAGGTTCTTATGCTGGAATGCAGTGTTTTCCTTTCTCCAAACATAACGCTTCTCATTTAAACCAAAAAGTTATATTTTGTTCTCATCCGTCCACAAATTTTTTCCAATAGCCTTCTGGCTTGTCCACATGATCTTTAGCAAACTGCAGACGAGCAGCAATGTTCTTTTTGGAGAGCAGTGGCTTTCTCCTTGCAAACCTGCCAAGCACACCATTGTTGTTCAGTGTTCTCCTGATGGTGGACTCATAAACATTAACATTAGCTAATGTGAGAGAGGCCTTCAGTTGCTTAGAAGTTACCCTGGGGTCCTTTGTGACCTCGCCGACTATTACACGCCTTGCTCTTGGAGTGATCTTTGTTGGTCAACCACTCCTGGGGAGGGTAACAATGGTCTTGAATCGCCTCCATTTGTACACAAGCTGTCTGACTGTGGATTGGTGGAGTCCAAACTCTTTAGAGATGGTTTTGTAACCTTTTCCAGCCTGATGAGCATCAACAACGCTTTTTCTGAGGTCCTCAGAAATCTCCTTTGTTCGTGCCATGATACACTTCCACAAACATGTGTTGTGAAGATCAGACTTTGATAGATCCCTGTTCTTTAAATAAAACAGGGTGCCCACTCACACCTGATTGTCATCCCATTGATTGAAAACACCTGACTCTAATTTCACCTTCAAATTAACTGCTAATCCTAGAGGTTCACATACTTTTGCCACTCACAGATATGTAATATTGGATCATTTTCCTCAATAAATAAATGACCAAGTATAATATTTTTGTCTCATTTGTTTAACTGGGTTCTCTTTATCTACTTTTAGGACTTGTGTGAAAATCTGATGATGTTTTAGGTCATATTTATGCAGAAATATAGAAAATTCTAAAGGGTTCACAAACTTTCAAGCACCACTGTATCGAACTAAAAATGTTCTAGATAAACTCTAAATTGTCCAGTGTACTAAAACCTCTAAATCATTATAATTTTCACTCTATTTCTTAAAGTTTCCATTGTCAATATAGATTGCTATGAGTTTTTAATCTTTTTGAACTGCTGCTCATGCAACATCAGGTGGCATCGTAACACACTCAAAGGAAAGCACTATCTGCTTCCTGATGCGTAACAGCGATACAGATGACATGATTGATTTCTGTTGCTGTAACTGACATGAGAGAGAGAGAGAGAGAGAGAGAGAGAGAATGAGGAACGGGGCATGACCTGGTTGGTTTTGGTTTCTTGGGCTCCTGGGCACAGACGGCTGTGGCATGGATGGGCACTGAGATTCCGACTCGCAATCACCAGATGATGGGGTGAAGGCTTTTCTTTTGCACCACTCAGGAACCCAGAAGGTTATATTTTTACATCCCAGTCCTGAAAAGAAGGAACAAAAGGACGTGGAAAAATCCAAGAAGCCAAAGAGAAATTGAAATCAATAAACAGGAGAAAAGAGAGAAAAGAGAGGTCCACTTTCTTCTGCACAGAAGCAGTGCTCATCAGGAAACACTTTCATAACGCAAGACGTTTTAATACACTCCATAAAAAGAAAGGTCAGCACACTGCATCTGCTTTTGTGTGTCATGTTTAACGTAGGAAGTTTCCTCCTCCACACTGAATCCAAAAAAAAAAAGGAAAACGAGCGTTTTTCCCACTCTGAGCTGTGGGAGGTTCACTCAGCCAGAAGCCAGGTCTTAGTAACCTGCGAATGTGACTCGCTGCGACGCTGCATTGTTCCTTCATTAACTTTGAGCTCTCGCATTCCTGCAGATTGTAGTTAAGTGGAGATGACGTCTAAAGGTCGGGAAGGATGGAGAGGTGTAGCGAGAATCGCTGCCACCTCCAGAGACGGTAAACGGAGCATGAAGGAGGAAAGGAGCAGCACGTGGTCATGAATCTTCGTTTAGACTTGACAGCTGTATCATGTGTGACAAAGTGCTTTTACTTTACACCATGCAGGAAATAGATGAACAGGAAGGTCCTGTGTTGTCTGAGCAACTTATTACATGTTTCTCACTCTGTGAGACGTTCTACAACCTTCTGTCTTTCAGTTCAGCATAAATAAAGATGGATGTGAATTTTGTATCTCTGTTTATTCTCTCACTGAATTACAGAGTCGTAGAGTTTATAATATTTTGGCCGTAAACACCCAAACATCTGCAGAGGAACTGCGTAACCCAACTGTATGCACTGAATAACACAGAGATTCTGGAATAAATTTCATTCTTGAGATGTTTTATGGATTTGGAATTTGATCCAAATGCAAAGCTTTTACAAGGAAGGGTTTTTTTGTCTTACATTTTTTTTTTAATTTTAATTTGTTTAATATATTAGTGCTGATTTTAGACACTTTTTTTAATTTCCAACTTAAAAATATTTTCCAAAAAGTGAAATATTACAGAAGGAAATCTCTTTGTAACATGCAAAAGAAAGCAAAAGTCATTATTTCATTCATTGTATTTTTATTGTTTTCTGTCCTTTCTGTTCTTTCTGTTCTTTCTTTCTTTCTTTCTTTCTTTTTCTTTTTAGACAGAATTTTTTTTTATTTCCGTGTGTATATATATATATATATATATATATATATATATATATATATATATATATATATATATATAATGTCTAAAAAGATATTGTGATATGTGGTGAAAGTAGAAAGGAGGTTGAGTTGGGTTTGGAGAGATGGAGGGATGCATTGGAAGGAAGAGGAATGAAGGTGAGCAGTAGCAAAACAGGATTGATTGATTGATTGATTGATTGATTGATTGATTGATTGATTGATTGATTGATTGATTGATTACTTTATTCTGAACAATAAAGAAATAAGATATAAAAATAAAAATTTAAATAAAAAATGCAATAATCAAAACATCGTCATCGTCATAATATTTGTGCATCAATGAGAATGGGGATGAGAGTGTAGTGAAGATGCAAGGAGTAGATGTAAAGAAAGTTGGTGAATTCAAGTACCTGGGGTCAACCGTGCAGGACAATGGGAACTGCGATAGTGAGGTGAGGAAGAGAGTGCAGGCAGGGTGGAGCAGTTGGAGAAGGATTTCGGGAGTCATTTGTGATCAGAAAGTCCCAGCAAAAGTGAAAGGTAAGATGTATAAGACAGTAGTGAGACCAGCTGTGATGTATGGATTGGAGACTGGACCCTTAACGAAGAGACAGGAGGCAAAGTTGGAGGTGGCGGAGTTGAGGATGTTAAGGTTTGCGATGGGAGGTTGGACAGGATAAGGAACGAGCACATCAGAGGGACAGTACATGTGGAGAGCTTGGGAATTAAGCTAAGAGAGATGAGACTGAGATGGTCTGGGCACATCCTGAGAAGAGATGCAGAGCATGTTGGAAGGAGAATGTTGACGATGGAGCTGCCAGGCAAACAAAAACGAGGAAGGCCAAAGAGGAGATACATGGATGTGGTGAGAGAGGACATGAAAGTGGTAGAGAAGGATGCAGACGACAGGGAGCAATGGAGACGAAAGATCTGCTGTGGAGACCACTAATCGGGAGCAGCCAAAAGAAGAATGAATATATATATATATATATATATATATTCCAAGATGTTAAGTATTACAGAAGGAAATCTCTTTGTAACATGCAAAAGAAAGCAAAAGTCATTACTTCATTCATTTTATTTTTTATTGCTTTCTTTCTTAAGCTACTCAAAAGCTTCTCATACATTATTCATTGAAATATAACTGGTCGTAGATTACTGGGTGTCAAATTTTTGTTTCTTTTTGAATCTTTTTTTTCGTAATCAAACTTCATTTTATATTCATCTCATTATCTCTAGCCGCTTTATCCTGTTCTACAGGGTCGCAGGCGAGCTGGAGCCTATCCCAGCTGACTACGGGCGAAAGGTGGGGTTCACCCTGGACAAGTCGCCAGGTCATCACAGGGCTGACACATATGGCCCTTTTCCACTACCCTTTTTCAGCTCACTTCAGCTCGCTTCAGCTCGCTTCAGCCCGACACGGCTCGCGTTTCGACTACCAAAAACCAGCACGACTCAGCTCGCTTCAGCCCTGCTTAGCCCCTAAAACTCGCACCGTTTTGGAGTGGGGCTGAAGCGAGCCAAGCCGTGCCGAGTGAGGTTGGGGGCGTGAGCAGACACTCCCCTGTGCACTGATTGGTGAGGAGGAGTGTCCTCACATGCCCACACACGCCCCGCGAGCGCGCTGGGATCTGTAAACACCGCAAACCCGGAAGAAGAATAATTACGAATTACGAGAATTTCTGAAGCCTTATGCGCCTCGCCTCATCTATACGCTCTTGCCAGTATCTGTTGGCGTTGTCAGTGACAACAAGCCGCAACACTAACGACTCCATGTCCTCCATGTTTATTGTTTACTCTCCGGGTCGTGAGACTACAGCTTAAAAGCTCACTGAATCAGTGACATACAGAGCATCATGGACGAGTTCGCGGAGCGCAAGGCTCGTCGTATGCCCTTCAAATAATGCGCGCAGTAGGCTATTGATGTTTTATTATGAGCCATGTACAGTATGTCGCCTAATGTTTTTTTGTTTCTGAGTTACATGTTCGTTTGAAGGACTTAATGTACAAAATAACATAGTTGCACCCCGTAGTGTTGAAATTGGTAAACACAGTGCATTCAGTGAGGTTTGCACCGCCCTCCTTTTATTTCTGACTCTTCCTGTCACCGTTGCAACCTCTGAGCGCTCATTCGTATGCCCTTCAAATAATGTGCGCAGTATAGGCTATTGATGTTTTATTATGAGCCATGTACAGTATCCTAATGTTTTTTGTTTCTGAGTTACATGTTCGTTTGAAGGACTTGATGTACTAAATAACATAGTTGCACCCGGTAGTGTTGAAATTGGTAAACACCGCAGTTGCGGACATTTTGTAGCCTAAAATGATGTTATGATAAGCTTTAATAAAGGGCCCGGTCATTTGCCACGCCCCCGGCCCGGCTCTGACTTGTTCCGCCACTGTCACTGATGTCACTGTTTGCGCTGCTTAACGACATCACATGACGTCCACCCACTTTCGCTAACTCCACCCAATGTGTCCACCCACTTCCAGCCAGCACGGTTCAGCGCGGTTGTAGTCGAAATGCAACTCCAACAGCCCCACTCAGCCCGACTCAGCTCGACTCGGCACGGCACGGCTCAGCCGCGTTTGTAGTGGAAAAGCAGCAATAGACACAGACAACCATTCACACTCACACCTACGCTCAATTTAGAGTCACCAGTTAACCTAACCTGCATGTCTTTGGACTGTGGGGGAAACCGGAGCACCCGGAGGAAACCCACGCGGACACGGGGAGAACATGCAAACTCCACACAGAAAGGCCCTCGCCGGCCACGGGGCTCGAACCCAGGTCCTTCTTGCTGTGAGGCGACAGCGCTAACCACTACACCACCATGCTGCCCTTTCATTTTATATTTTTAAAAATAATTACACTCTAACTAGGAGCAGCTTACATGATGTTAACATTTTGTATATTTTTTAATCATTATACATAATTGCAAAATATAACAGATTTTTAAGTCATTTTAACACAGTATTGGGTAAATAATTTTTATTATGTTTTTATTCGCATTCAATAAAAGTAACTAAAGTTTTAGATTTCACTTCTTCGCTCCTGTTTTGCTGGAAGGTTAATGTTATATGCATAATGCCATTGTAGGATTGTTTTATACATATATCAAGTCATTTAATTATATATCTAACCTTTAACTAAAGACATTTCCTTTTTTCTAGCTCTGGCAAGAGTGTTTCTGACTGAAAGAACCTCTCTACACATCTTTCAAAATAAATTTAGACTTCTTTTATCAGCTAATAAATATTAGAGTCATGCTTTTTGAAAAGTTATGCCTTATTTGTCTTTATTGCTCACCCAAATCCTGACAAAAGGAAAGGAAATTATTCAAAAAAAGTCAACATGCTTTGGTGTTTCTTGTCCGTGTAATGAACAGAGAGGAGTTAGACGTAAATCGGCTCGGCAGGCTGCTCGCCGTCGCTTTGAAGTCTTGCTGTAGATCAGAGCACTAAATTAAATATCTCCATGCCTTTGTCTCAAAGCTGGAGGTCTGGAAGCTGGAGAAAAGTCGTCTGTCCTGCTTCAGAGGAGAATCAATCTTATTATGGAGTTGAAAGCATTTCTTTTCTGCCCTATCTCACCTTCAAGTCTTTTTTTAGAACAATAGAACATATTCTGTTGAAAATGTCCACTGGGAAATTTCAGGTTTCTGCCTGATTTGACTTCTTGCCTCTCGCACAAATTAGCTGTAACCTTGCACCAATTAAAATGGGTAGCGTTCTAGTCAAGACCACCATTGTCAGCTCCAACATTAGGATAAAATAAGATCAAGTCAAGAGTCTTAAGGGGCTTAAGTCAAGATCGAGTCCAACTGAAGTTGAGACTGAGATGTAAAACCATCGAAGAATGCTTTCCAAATCCAAACTTGACTTCAACTAATTAGCATAATTTGCCCCAATTATTGGGGTGTTTTCTAATTCAAGGAGTTACTTTTTTCAAACTTGGTCAAACATTGTGCACGAAAAAAGAAAAGACAATAAAACCAAGACTATATTTAGCTACATAAACATCCAAGTTCGTAAGACAAGTCCTTATACCAATGCCAGTCAATCCAAGACAAATCCAATCGAGACCAGACTCGAGTCTGAAATTGAATTTGAGTCCTTCAGCCCTAAAATAAGTGGAAACAACATGGCAAGGCATGCTTTTATAGAGAAATGATCATTTACAGGGTGGTCTGATGAAGCAAAGTTGATTATTTTCCAATAACAGTATGTCCCAGAATGTTTTATTTTATGTATGCAGCAATTTGGCAACAATAAGTTTAAGTATACAAGTCATTCTAGAATTCGGGGTACATTTTGCGTCTCTGAGATAAACCTTTTGTTATTTTCCACAAAAGAAATCTTCTTTGAATCAGTTTTGAACAACAATGCAAATGATGACAAACTTTCATCAGTAGCGAGGCTTGATGTATGTTTTAGACCCAATTTATCCATAAAACATTAACTCAATGACTCCCACCCCTCCCGCTCACATTATTAGCTGTCTTCGAGTCCTGATTCATCCATTCAACTTGAATAAACAAGAAGTGATTCAGCCTAACACTCTGTTTTTAGGGGCGTATTCTATTAACTGTTATAAAATCAATTGCATAGAAAGTCTATTTTGGGCAGCACGGTGGTGTAGTGGTTAGTGCTGTCGCCTCACAGCAAGAAGGTCCTGGGTTCGAGCCCCGGGGCCGGCGAGGGCCTTTCTGTGTGGAGTTTGCATGTTCTCCCTGTGTCCGCGTGGGTTTCCTCTGGGTGCTCCGGTTTCCCCCACAGTCCAAAGACATGCAGGTTAGGTTAACTGGTGACTCTAAATTGAGCGTAGGTGTGAATGTGAGTGTGAATGGTTGTCTGTGTCTATGTGTCAGCCCTGTGATGACCTGGCGACTTGTCCAGGGTGTACCCCGCCTTTCGCCCATAGTCAGCTGGGATAGGCTCCAGCTCGCCTGCGACCTGTAGAAGGATAAAGCGGCTACAGATAATGAGATGAGTCTATTTTCTGTATTATGTGAAATTTCAGTAAAAAAAAAAAATATATATATATATATATATATATATCATCTCATCATCTCTAGCCGCTTTATCCTTCTACAGGGTCGCAGGCAAGCTGGAGCCTATCCCAGCTGACTACGGGCGAAAGGCGGGGTACACCCTGGACAAGTCGCCAGGTCATCACAGGGCTGACACATAGACACAGACACCCATTCACACTCACATTCACACCTACGCTCAATTTAGAGTCACCAGTTAACCTAACCTGCATGTCTTTGGACTGTGGGGGAAACCGGAGCACCCGGAGGAAACCCACGCGGACACGGGGAGAACATGCAAACTCCACACAGAAAGGCCCTCGCCGGCCACGGGGCTCGAACCCGGACCTTCTTGCTGTGAGGCGACAGCGCTAACCACCGTGCCGCCCTATATATCTTATCCATCCCAATGTTCTTGTCAACTCTATTAACACTGTTATAAAACTGCATAAAATCCACAAAGACTTAATAATCGTAAGCATGACACCTGCACTAAGTGATGTCACTTCCTCTGGTGGGACACTTCAGAAGGGCAGTGAGGTGAATGTTTTGTCTCTCATTAATTTGAACAAAATGTTGAGGATTTTACACCAAGAGTAGATTAATATTCATCAAACCTGTTATTGTGATACTGGAGTGAATATCAGTCTTACTCGTTTAAAAAAAAACTATGATTAAAATCCACGAAATTCTGTTTTTATACATGCCGTGTCGTCGCTAGTTTGAGGTTTAGCGTATGGAGTTAAGACACAAAGCGGTGGGGAAAATGTCAACTCTGTTACCGTCGATTCAATTCATGGATTGCCCAGCTCAGCGGTAACAGAGTTGACAATGACTAAGACTTGAAATGTACCCGCAATTATCGAATGGGCCATGTGGTTATAAAAGAATGACACACCGTGCTCATTGTCCATTTATAGCTACATTTAACGTTGGGAACAATCCAAGAAAGGAGTCAGTTCCTGACCTCATGTACATTATAACAGCTACAAATCATCATTCCTGAACCAGCCGTTCTTTTTTTTTTCCCCTCTCTCTCTTTCGACGTGTACCTCTGGGAGTATTTCTACTGGCTATAGAAATAGGATTCGTATTTATTTCAAAAAATCCAATTTAGGCCATGCCAAATTTGGGTTTAAAACTAAATACAGATATCAATATCCTTTATCCTTGCAGATTGGTACTTGAAGGACTGACCTAGAGTATGTAATTGGCTACAATTAAACTGTAAGAAAATTTGTGAAAGGAAATGAGGTGCGGCTTCCTTATAAAATAATAAAGTTTTTAAATGGACGACTGATCATAATTTTCACGCATCACCATGCTCTGGTGCTTTCTGTCCTTCAGCACATTAAAATCAATGGTTTTTGATGAATCCGCCATGTCCTTATGGCCTGTTAATGACTCTCTTTATTGACAGCAGTTCTCTCTAGTCTGTAATGACTGCGTTATGGATTTCATAGATCTTCAGTATTTCAATTTAGAAAAGTGATTTACTGTAGAAACAGGACTGGGAAGTTAATCACTGTGCTGATGAACAGTAATTATGGATAGTTAAACACACACTGTGACACCCTGTGTGTTTAGCATTTTCATCAGTGTGTACAAAAATGCACTGAAGAAGCAAATGATGGTATTGTAGGATGAATAATTGGTGACTCCCTAATCCACTGTATAATGTCCACTTACCAACTAGTTTATTAGGAATAAATCATGTGGCAGCAGTGCAAGGCATAAAATCGTAGAGCTTCGCATCAAACATGGATTAAAAAATGGTTGTTGTTGCCAGATGGGTTAGTTTCGGTATTTCAGAAACAGCTGATCTTCTGGGATTTTCACACACACACATATATACACCAGTCTCTAGAGTTTCCACAGAACTGTGCAAAATAACAAAATAAACATCTTGCACGTTCTGCAGAAAAACACCTTGTTGATAATGGAGGTCAGGGAATGACCAGACTGCTTCAAGCAGGGATGGATCCAGACCGATGCAACCAATGCATGTGCATCGGTCAGAAATATATGTGCACCACTTGGCATTGGTCACGGGGCATTTGTTTACTTTACCACTAGCTGCCTACACGGGCTAAAGCCATGCTCACCCAACAGACCAATGGTTCAAGATCCGACCACCTGTGGTAAGTGGTGATGCTTACCTGACCCAATTACCCGTATTCTCACGATGCTTTGTATAGCGTGACCTGCAACAAAGAATCTAGGTCAAACCAATATAACACCCCAGAAAGAGGTTGAAATTCAAAATTCACCGCGAATAATGGACTGAGCCATGGTCGTATTAGGAATGAGCTGAGCCTGGGCTGTTTCAAAAGGTCTTCGGGAAAGAGAAGTGTCTGGAAAGTTTGGTGGGGCTGCGACTTTTGGTAGTCTGGTTATGAATTTTTAAATCCCTGCATGTGTGTGCAACTGGAGTCAGGGCTCATATTAAAGTTTTCGGTGAGCCGTGCTCACGTAGGGCTTCGGGGGCGAATAGCAGGCTGATCCATGGTTGTAGCAGATTGTGGCTGCCCTCTTCAGAAAGGGCTCTGCGTCCGCTACACCCCTGTGAAACTACATAGCGATCTAGTAAAATTAGTGAAAATATTTCTGCAAATGTACATCTGTCAGATTCCTGGGCTGGATCCGTCCCTGGCTTCCACGCTACAGTATTTCAAATGAACACTGCTTACAACCGAGGTGAGCAGAAAAGCATCTCACAATTCACAACTTAGAGTTAAATAGGCTACATACAGTGGTGTTTCAATGTTTGTGAACCCTTTAGAATCTTCTATATTTCTGCATAAATATGACCTAAAACATCAGATTTTCAGACAAGTCCTAAAAGTAGATAAAGAGAACCCAGTTAAACAAATGAGACAAAAATATTATACTTGGTCATTTATTTATTGAGGAAAATGATCCAATAGTAGGGCAGCATGGTGGAGTAGTGGTTAGCACTGTCGCCTCACAGCAAGAAGGTCCTGGGTTCGAGCCCAGCAGCTGGCAAGGGCCTTTCTGTGTGGAGTTTGCATGTTCTCCCCGTGTCTATGTGGGTTTCCTCCGGGTGCTCCGGTTTCCCCCACAGTCCAAAGACATGCAGGTTAGGTTAACTGGTGACTCTAAATTGACCGTAGGTGTGGGTGTGAATGGTTGTTTGTCTCTATGTGTCAGCCCTGCGATGATCTAGCAACTTGTCCAGGGTGTACCCCACCTCTCACCCATAGTCAGCTGGGATAGGCTCCAGCCTGCGACCCTGTACAGGATAAGCGACTACAGATAATGGATGGATCCAATATTACATATCTGTGAGTGACAAAAGTATGTGAACCTCTAGGATTAGCAGTTAATTTGAAGGTGAAATTAGAGTCAGGTGTTTTCAATCAATGGGATGACAACCAGGTGTGTATCATGTGTACATGGCACGAACAAAGGAGATTTCTGAGGACCTCAGAAAAAGCGTTGTTGATGCTCATCAGGCTGGAAAAGCTTACAAAACCATCTCTAAAGAGTTTGGACTCCACCAATCCACAGTCAGACAGATTGTGTACAAATGGAGGAAATTCAAGACCATTGTTACCCTCCCCAGGAGTGGTCGACCAACAAAGATCACTCCAAGAGCAAGGTGTGTAATAGTCGGCGAGGTCACAAAGGACCCCAGGGTAACTTCTAAGCAACTGAAGGCCTCTCTCATATTAGCTAATGCTAATGTTCATGAGTCCACCATCAGAAGAACACTGAACAACAATGGTATGCATGGCAGGGTTGCAAGGAGAAAGCCACTGCTCTCCAAAAAGAACATTGCTGCTCATGTGCAATTTGCTAAAGACCATGTGGACAAGCAGAAGGCTATTGGAAAAATGTTTTGTGGATGGATGAGACCAAAATAGAGCTTTTTGGTTTAAATGAGAAGCATTAGGCTATGGTTGGTGTTTGTATGTTCCTTGAGGTGATGTGGAATGAAATTCATTGTCCATGTTCATGTTTACCTCATGAGTAGGAGAGTGTTTTGTCATAAAAGAAAAATTACTCACACTAAAGATTCCTAGCTCACACAGATGTCCTTCTAACTAATTCAGTTGTCATGATAATTCAAAATTCACTGAGCAGATCTGTCCATTGCGCTCCTTTAACCCACATGGTCATGTTTCTTTTAGAAGCCTGGGTCTAAAAAAGAGCAGATATTTTTTATTGTGTGACTAGAGTGCATGAGGTTTTTTTTCATGCATGCAGTATTAACTTTATTTCGCTATATAGCTGTCACTGCGGAACTTGATTAAGCCATCACGAGAAACGGAAACGGAATCAAAGGGGAGCGATTAAAATGCTCTAGTGTGGTCAAGATTATGAAACTCTGTGAGAAGAAAAACAAAACAAAAAGGCTTTTATTTGGCAGGAAAGGAAGCGAGACCTTGATTCAATCAACCACGTTCCCTGAGAGTTCGAAGGAAAATCAGATTTCGCCCGTCCCTCCTCCCCGGCCCCTGTCCCGTCGCGAGCATTCTGCCGAGTGAAGAATTATTTGCTAAATTGATTTTTTTAAAGAAGTGTGTGTTGTGCACAAGCTGCACCTTATTACCTTGATACAGATGTACTCAACAAGATCAGGAAGCATCAAACCACACAGATCTTTAGTCAGATTAGCATATTCTTATTAGCGCGGTGTATTCATGTGTCATTGCACAGGTAATGACTTGCTAGTTATCAAACTCAATAGCCACCTGTAGGCCGCAATGTCCATCGAGCCGGTCATGCTGATGGTCAGCACAGACACAGTGCCAGCTCTCCTGCTGCGGGAAATCATGTTGCATTAGATTAGCGTCTGACTGGACAAAGAGGGACGCTCGTAATTACCCATGATGCAGTCGCACATCAGAACTCACACCTGCTCAGAGAGAGCTGGCCAGGGACATTGTCTGCTTGGCATACACACACTCAAACACAAACACACACAATACGACAATACACATTACACCATGAATCAAGTGTTTTATGTGGACACGTGTAACTAATATTAGCATGCCATGACGCAAGTATTTTCATACGTATTCAGAGTTGCAACAAAAAGACAAAATGAGGATCACCAGAATTACGGTACGCACATCAATATATTTTCAGGCCTTTGCTATAAAAAGAGACTTTACCGCTATTCGGTAGTTACACAAACGGGGGTGGAGTTTGAGTGGAAAAAGAGGCGTGTCTCAGTTATGCGCAATCTATCCTTGGACCTTGAGCGCATTTTTCTTGTGTGATATCGACTCAAGTGAAGCGCAGTATTTAGTCCAGTGTCACTATCTGGCAGTTTCCTGTCACACCAATATGTCATCCTGACATATGTTTTAGCTGTAAATCATCTTAAAAAAAACTTCGGAATGCCATTTGAGGTCAATATTTCATACGTAAACATTACGTGACACAACTAATTAATAATATTGTCACTTTGAAGTCTGCAAACTTGAATTTTTAGCAATTTTTTAAAAAAGATGTGCTGGATCAAGTGCTATTCTTTTCTTCAGTCCGTATTTTCTATCCTTTTTTTTTTCTCGTGCTTTAAAGCAACTTCTTTTTTTAGGTGCTCCTAAAGATATCTCTGCCAGCCTTAGAGGCATGTACTATTGTACATGTGTAGTAATTTTTTAAGACGTGTTGTATCACGTGCTATTCTTTTCTTTGGTCCGTATTTTCTATCCCTTTTTTTTGCACTTTAAGGCAAGTTCTTTTTTTTTTTTTTAAGTGCTCCTAAAGATACCTCTGGCAATCTTGGAGGCATGTACTACACCTGTAGTAATATTTTAAGATGTGCTGGATCACGTGCTATTCTTTTCTTCGGTCCGTATTTTCTAGCCCTTATTTTTTTTTTTCATGCTTTAAGGCAAGCTCTTTTTTTCAGTGCTCATAAAGATATCTCCAGCAACCTTGGAGGCACCTGTAGTGATTTTTTTAAAGACGTGCTGGATCATGTGTTATTCTTTTCTTCAGTCTGTATTTTCTCTCCTGATTATTATTATTATTATTATTATTATTATTTTGTGCTTTAAGGCAAGATCTTTTTTAGGTGCTCCTAAAGATATACCTGACAAACATGAAGGCATGTACTACATCTGTAGTAATATTTTAAGACATGCTGGATCACGTGATATTATTTTCTTTGGTCCGTATTTTCTATCCCTTATTATTTTTTTCATGCTTTAAAGCTCATAGGCAACGGTTTTAATTTTACGCACATTTGAAACTTTATATGTTACAAAACCCTCTGTAATTTTCTTCTGGTCCCAAGAAGTATTGTTAATAAGTAATAATTAAAATAAGTTAGTGCGGATCGTGACAAATTTCTGTCGGCTATTTTCGTGACCATTCGGCACGCGATGTCATTTAAGCCAAACAAACCGCTTGAGTTGAGTCCACTTCCGTTTACTTACATTGCCGTTCGGCTTGAGTGCAGACGTGCGTTCAGGAATTTCCAAAGAAAAACCGTGCCTTATTATTGTGCAGTGAACTGTAACAACGGGACCGGTTCAGGAAGAAGTTTTTACCTTTTTCCGAGAGAGGAGAAGAGGCAGAGAGAGTGGATCGGCTTTTTCCAGAAGAGGAGAAGAGGTGGAGCGAGTGGGTTGTGCACGTGAAGCCAGAGGGTTGGCTTTTTCCGAAAGAGGAGATGAGGCGGAGAGAGTGGATTGTGTACGTGAAGCCAGAGGGTTGTTTTTTTCCAGAAGAGGAGAAGAGGTGGAGAGAGTGGATTGTGCACGTGAAACAAAATCAAGCCATCAAAGAAGAAACGGAGCAGCAACGCTCAAGCAAAAAGGAGAAGATTGGAGGTAAACATTTTTACTTTTGCTTGCAATTGACAAGTCAAGAATCCTGAGGGATCCTGTACAATCATTGTGGAAATGAGACAAAGGGATATTTCCTCGCTTAGAGTCGGCTATAAATACAACCCCGATTCCAAAAAAGTTGGGACAAAGTACAAATTGTAAATAAAAACGGAATGCAATAATTTACAAATCTCAAAAACTGATATTGTATTCACAATAGAACATAGACAACATATCAAATGTCGAAAGTGAGACATTTTGAAATTTCCTGCCAAATATTGGCTCATTTGAAATTTCATGACAGCAACACATCTCAAAAAAGTTGGGACAGGGGCAATAAGAGGCTGGAAAAGTTAAAGGTACAAAAAAGGAACAGCTGGAGGACCAAATTGCAACTCATTAGGTCAATTGGCAATAGGTCATTAACATGACTGGGTATAAAAAGAGCATCTTGGAGTGGCAGCGGCTCTCAGAAGTAAAGATGGGAAGAGGATCACCAATCCCCCTAATTCTGCGCCGACAAATAGTGGAGCAATATCAGAAAGGAGTTCGACAGTGTAAAACTGCAAAGAGTTTGAACATATCATCATCTACAGTGCATAATATCATCAAAAGATTCAGAGAATCTGGAAGAATCTCTGTGCGTAAGGGTCAAGGCCGGAAAACCATACTGGGTGCCCGTGATCTTCAGGCCCTTAGAGGGCACTGCATCACATACAGGCATGCTTCTGTATTGGAAATCACAAAATGGGCTCAGGAATATTTCCAGAGAACATTATCTGTGAACACAATTCACTGTGCCATCCGCCGTTGCTAGCTAAAACTCTATAGTTCAAAGAAGAAGCCGTATCTAAACATGATCCAGAAGCGCAGACGTCTTCTCTGGGCCAAGGCTCATTTAAAATGGACTGTGGCAAAGTGGAAAACTGTTCTGTGGTCAGACGAATCAAAATTTGAAGTTCTTTATGGAAATCAGGGACGCCGTCTCATTCGGACTAAAGAGGAGAAGGACGACCCAAGTTGTTATCAGCGCTCACTTCAGAAGCCTGCATCTCTGATGGTATGGGGTTGCATTAGTGCGTGTGGCATGGGCAGCTTACACATCTGGAAAGACACCATCAGTGTTGAAAGGTATATCCAGGTTCTAGAGCAACATATGCTCCCATCCAGACGACGTCTCTTTCAGGGAAGACCTTGCATTTTCCAACATGACAATGCCAAACCACATACTGCATCAATTACAGCATCATGGCTGCGTAGAAGAAGGGTCCGGGTACTGAACTGGCCAGCCTGCAGTCCAGATCTTTCACCCATAGAAAACATTTGGTGCATCATAAAACAGAAGATATGACAAAAAAGTCCTAAGACAGTTGAGCAACTAGAATCCTACATTAGACAAGAATGGGTTAACATTCCTATCCCTAAACTTGAGCAACTTGTCTCCTCAGTCCCCAGACGTTTACAGACTGTTGTAAAGAGAAAAGGGGATGTCTCACAGTGGTAAACATGGCCTTGTCCCAACTTTTTTGAGATGTGTTGTTGTCATGAAATTTAAAATCACCTAATTTTTCTCTTTAAATGATACAATTTCTCAGTTTAAACATTTGATATGTCATCTATGTTCTATTCTGAATAAAATATGGAATTTTGAAACTTCCACATCATTGCATTCCGTTTTTATTTACAATTTGTACTTTGTCCCAACTTTTTTGGAATCGGGGTTGTAGTATAATGCCGTGGATGGCAGGCTAATGTGGCCTACTGGCGCACTGTCAAGTAATCGTTACCTATATCTACTAGGGAGGGCGGTTTAATTATTCTTCAAAAGGGCTCTTATTTTGTATTACAACGAAAGTAAGAATTTATCCTAACTACCAGGATAAATCGTTTGGGCGCGAGTCTTGTTGAGGCCTGGTGTCACCGCGATCAGAGTCGGCCGAGTCGCTGTCCGATTCCGAGGCCGCACGGTCAAACCAGTGAGCCACATTCACCAATTGCTTCGCAACCGCCATAGGGTCATACAGATATGGTTTCACTTCTTGATATTCAATTTGGAGAGTTCCTACTTCAAAATTGCTATCAGACATTTTACACAACCTCTCACGACCAAAGTCCGTACTCGTGTGCTCGGTTCCCAAGTAAACACAGAGCTGCTCCCGGTCTGTTTGCCTTGAATGACGTCACGACGACGGCCCCCTGGTGGTGAAAGTGCGCAGAAGTGAGATGTAAACAAACCTTCGGAAATTGGGCAAACCAGTATATTTTAACCGTTTTATTCAATTTTCGGGTGCAAATTAGACACTAGGAAGGTTGAATTCGCTTTTTGGGTGGTTTTTCTAGACAATAAAGTCAATATTCTACGTTTCACCTCCGACCATTGTCTATGACCTTTAAGGCAAGTTCTTTTTTTTTTTTAAAGTGCTCCTAAAAGATATGTCCAGCAACCTTGGAGTCATGTACTACACCTGTAGTAATTTGCATACTCTGATTGGAGATACTAAAACATGGTCTGAATATCTCATCTCATTATCTGTAGCTGCTTTATCCTTCTACAGGGTCGCAGGCAAGCTGATTACGGGCGAAAGGCGGGGTACACCCTGGACAAGTCGCCAGGTCATCACAGGGCTGACACATAGACACAGACAACCATTCACACTCACATTCACACCTACGCTCAATTTAGAGTCACCAGTTAACCTAACCTGCATGTCTTTGGACTGTGGGGGAAACCGGAGCACCCGGAGGAAACCCACGCGGACACGGGGAGAACATGCAAACTCCGCACAGAAAGGCCCTCGCCGGCCCCGGGGCTCGAACCCAGGACCTTCTTGCTGTGATGTGACAGCGCTAACCACTACACCACCATGCCGCCTGGTCTGAATATATGTAGCTGTATAAATATTTAATGCCCCTAATATGCAGACTCTGAATTAACATATTTTATAAAATTATTGCAATGCCTTGTTCTTCAGTCTAATGCTAGCACAGCTTTTAGCACTGTATCAACTGCTTTTATTAACTCCTAATGCCAGATACTGACTCTGTTCACATGGACACACAGGAGCCGACGGACTACCAACACTACTGTTATTGTTCTTACTGATGTCAGAGAATTATTTGTCAAATTAGTTTTCAAAACAGACGCAATAAAATGTTATAGCTCGCAGACAGAGAGGTTTGTACCCTACTGTATGAGCGTACACACTGAGATGTTACACTGAGGCTTTATTTTAAATCTTTCTCTCTTCCGCAGCGTGTTCTGTGTTCCAGTGACATTTAGATTCCTTTATTCTGAGGCTTTCCTCTTATCCTTCTCGAGTCTGTCACATTCACTCTCACTTTATTGGTGCCTTCGTCTTTATTAGGCACCGCCGATATGATCAGACGTGTCACATCCGACTCTGATCATGTGCAGTAAAAACACCCAGAGACTGTGTGTACATACATCATGACTAGTCTGACTTCTCTCTCTCTCTCTCTCTCTCTCTCTCTCTCTCTCTCATTTTCTACATCCACGTGTCTGTCCTTTAGTGTGTAAAATCTCCAAACCAGCATAATGTTTCCTTGAAATAAAACAAATTTGGACAAAAAGAAACCACATGTCCATCCACTACAATGTATGAAAGTATGCTAGTGTGTAAGTGTGCTAGTATGTACTGTATGTAGTATAATAGTATGCAAGTGTGAGTTAGTTTTACAAACACCTCATGCTTTATCTCAATTAATCACGAAACACTTATGATTGAGCTACTTTCTGGTGCAAAGTATGATAGAACGCTAGCTTACTAGCATAAAGTAAGCGTGCAAGTATGCAAGTTATAAGCTGTGCAAGAACACTAGTGTCCTCGTGTGTTCTAGAAGACTAGAACGCATTCTAGCATAGAAGTATGCAAAGTAAGTTTGCAAATTATAAACCATGCAAGTATGCTTTAATTGATGATTAGTCTGTTTGTGTTGTGGGGTTTGCAAAGGTGCTAGTGTGCAAGTATGCTAATAGGTAACTGTGCAGGTATGAACGCATGCTAATAGTGTTCAAGTATGCCAGAATGCTTAAAAGTATGCTAGCATGGAAGTATGCTATTATGAAGAAGAAGAAACCTTTATTTGTCACATGCACACTTCAAGCACAGCGAACTTAAATTCATCCTCTGTATTTAACCCATCTGAAGCAGTGAACACACACACACACACACACTCAGAGCAGTGAGCAGCCACACTACAGCACCCGGGGAGCAGTCATGGGTTCGGTACCTTGTTCAAGGGCACTTCAGCCCAAGGCCGCCCCATGTTAACCTAATTGCATGTCTTTGGACTGTGGGGGAAACCAGAGGAAACCCACACAGACAACATGCAAACTCCACACAGAAAGGCCCTCGCCAGCCGCTGGGTTCGAACCCCGAACCTTCTTGCTGTGAGGCGACAGTGCTAACCACTACACCACCCTGCCGCCCCTTATAAAAGTTTTCTAGTATGCTACTTAGCATGTATGATAGTATGCAAGTATGCATTACTTGTTGGATGCATACTTGCGATCTGTTTGTGTTGCAAAGTTTGTGAATGTTCAAGTATACTAATGCAAGTTTGCTAGTATGCAAGTGTCCTATTGTGCACAAGTTGTGCACAAGACAGGTTTGTGCATATGCACGCCAATGTGTGGTGTTACTGGCGTAATTATGAACTTATATAAAGTGTCTTAATCGTTTTAGCCTATAAGTGTTGTGAGAATATTTAATGCCATATCGAGAGCTGTGTACTAGGCATGCTAAATCATTATAGGCCTCCTGTCGTGCCACAGCCTCTATCTTCCCCAACAAGCAGCACGGGAGAGCACCTCCTTAGCACACGTTTATTAAGGCGCATTTTTAGTTTGTTTACTGTATGTTATCATACTTTATGACTTTATTTGAAGCCATACTGGAAATGTTGTAAAATAAAGCAAGTAAGAGATAATATTACAAATGCAAGAAGAGCCATTAGCCACCACACCTATTGTTTATTTACAGGGTATTTATTTTTAATTATTTATGATGTATGTAATTGCTCAGTTAAAGTAAATAAAGCATGGTCACCTAGCCTAGTAAACTAGACCCACCCGCCTAGCGGCCAAAAATATTTTTGCCTAGCGAGTGGGTCTAGCCTCGCACCATATAAACAAAAACACCCCGGGCATCAAATCGTGCCCGCCAATCACAACGCAAGGTTTTTGTTTGGATTCTTTGGGCGGGCTTTTGCAGGAGTGACGACAAGGCTGCGCGACGCTGGAGAAAGCACAACAGGAAAGATGGCTACGGGCTAGTGAACAGCGCGCGTTTGACTCCACTTTGGAATCAGTTTTAGAAGAATTAGACTTGGAGTTTTCGTTGAAACATGAGCAGGAAGAGGCTCTCCGCTCATTCCTTTTCAAGAAGGACGTTTTCGCTGTTTTGCCGACCGGCTATGGCAAAAGTCTGATCTACCAGCTGGCTCCGCTCGTAGCCAAAAGGATGGGGCTAGTTTGTGCAGTACGAAGAATTAATAAACAGCTTTGAAACATTACTTTTTGATTGTTTCTTATTTTCCCGTTATTTTAAATTTAAGGGAAATTATTTCACCAAACACCACTAAATAAAAACTCTCAAAAACAGTTTAAGCAAACCCTTGAAAAACACTTGGAAAAAAATGTGTATGTGGTACAGACTCCAAACTTGTGGTCATTATCTCCAAACTTCTTAATATCTAGAACCTGTTTATTAATTAATACGCATTTTGAAAAATTATTTATTTCAAGGCCTCCCCCACTGCTTTCTGTCGCTCTGACTACGTCACAGTCACTGTTGCGCTGATTGGTCAGAGCGTTGGCCTATACGCACAGAGACAGTTTGAAAGACAGCGGTTTGTTCCTCCCACCCCCTTTGGAAATGTCTACGGATCGAGGCCAGACTAAATATTCACATTTAGTCTGGCTTGCCAGGCTAATGGTCACCTGTAATATCAAAGAACTTGAACTTGTGAATAATTAAAAAAAAAAAAAAAGACAGAGAACAATATACTGAGGAGACAGGGTTTCAAAGAGGGCAAGACAGGTAGAGAATATTTGTCAGATAACAGGCCCTGATGAATGCTCTATTACTAATAAGAAACATAGATAAGAAATAAATTAATAAGAAATATATTAATATAGCTTATTTAAGTATGACCAAAATTTTTAAGCCCAACTTTGTGTGCACATTCCCACCTATGGCCAAGGTTCAGCTTTTTGTGTTTCAATACTGTTCAAACTTAATCATTTTAATGTTTCTTGTAGCACATGCACATTTTGCTTACTGTTTAAGCATTTTATTTGTTCTTTTGCTGTTGATATTTTTCCCCATGCCAATCTTCTGCTGAACCCAGTGGTGGGGAAAGCCCTTAAATGCATAATGAATAGTCAGTGAGGGACAATCTTATTTTTTGCAACAGTTATTAAAAACTTAACATTTAGTTTCAATTCAGAAGGTGTTTAGGCTTAGCTGATGAAATATTTTCAAACATGAACTTGCCTTTAAATCTGAAACACAGGTCTATAGGGCTACAGGAACATTGGCAGTCATCTGTAGTTTTCTAGTGTGGGGGCTTTTAAGCCAAAACTTGGTGCTTTTGTTGGCCACAAGCTGAAGGCCTGGCAAGTCAGGGTGTGTAAGAATGTAGGTATGGCACAGCAGGCCACTCCAAAAATCCACCAGAATGCAGGAACATCTACTAAATCCAAAATCTCACCCCCCCCCCCCCCCCCCCCCCCCCCATTGTCCATCTCTAGCTGGATGACCCACAAACAAAACACCAGAATGCAGGGGGACAAGTGAATATCAAACTGAATACAAAATTCCCACTTACTGCATGGTGTGCGGAAAAATTTTGCCGTCGACCCCCCCCCCAAAAAAAAAAAAAATCTCACTCCAAGGAATTTCGAAAAGTTGGCAGCCCTGAGTATTCATATATGTTAATAGTAGGCTAGAAGTCTATTATGCAATTGAGCAACTATGAAGGTATGCTTGTGCTCGTATGCAAGTGTGATAGCATGCATTAATTGGTGGACCATTATGATTGATCTGTTTCTGTTGTAGGGTTTGCATGAATGCTAGTATATGAGGGTGCTATTAGTATGCTAGTATTGAAGTGTGACCTTGGCCTTGCCTGGTCTGTTTCTGTGAGTATATAAGTATGAGTGTGTTCAAGTAACACAACTATGCAAGTTTGGAAGTATGATGGAATACAAGTGACCAGGTTTGCAAATGTGCTAGTATGTGAGTGTGAAAGTATCATTGCATGCAAATATGATGCAGCTTCACAAATATCTTTTTTGCCCTTTTTTGGCTTTGCATTAGAACTTACTGTATACAGGTATGCCTGTAGGCTAGTATGTACTCTAATATGGTAGATTACATACAGTACAAGTGTATTAGTAGGCAAGTATGCTAGTGTGCATAAAATATATACAAGTGTCCTTGTCTTGATCTGCATTATTAGTCTTTTTCTGCTTGTATGTTAGTGTTCAAGTGTGATATGTGAAGCTTGGATCTGTTCTATGATGCTTGTATAAGATTTCAAAGACTCCATCAAGGTCAGAATATATAGTGAATTAACGATGACCGAGATGACCTCGGCATAGAGAAAGGGATGTGACAACATCATCTGCAAAGTCTCGCCAAGTTTCTATCTGTAGGCACTATTTGGCATCTTTCCGCTTCATCAGTAATCACATTACTGCAATGCTTTTTCACATTACTCAGTCATTTCATTACAGTTGATGCTCTTCAGTCAGGAGTGCACCGACTTGCCTGCTATTCTGGTGCAACATTATGACTTGGCCTTTCTTAGTAGAGTCCAGTGATGTTTGTGGTGTTTTCTGTATTGACTTGAACTGGACTTGTCTCTGTCTTGGGCACTTGCTAAATGTGGTCACGGGCTTGACCGAGAGTTTGGAAGAAATAATGTTTGTGTTGTCTTTTCTTTTTGAATGCACCAAGTTCTTTCTTCTAGAAAACTGCCTAATTCTTGGAACAATGCATAAATGAAGCTAACAGCTTGGAAATGGTTTTCAGCCATGATCTTGACTCGATCTCGGCTAGTCCTGGGCTGTATCCGAATACTTAACATGCATTTAATAGGAGTGAAACGGTACCCAGATAATCTACTACACCTCTAGTATGCAAACATGCCCCACTACACTTCTTCCTTGTCCAGCACTATTGCCAGGTCAGGGTCCATGTGGACCCTACTGATCCACATGTCATGGAGCATAGTTTTACACCAGATGCCCTTCCTTCCATAACCCTCCCACTTCTGGGCTTGGGAAACAACCATTCACACCTATGGGCAATTTAACTGTATGTCTTTGGACTGTGGGAGGAAACTGGAGCACCTGGAGGAAACCCACACAGACACGGGGAGAACATGCAAACTCCACACAGAAAGGCCCCCCCACTAGCCATGAAGTTTGAACCTGGAACCTTCCTGCTGTGAGGCAGCAGTGCTAACCACTACACCACCATGCCACCCCACATACTACACAGCACTATACTACACTATACCATTCCATAATTCAGCTGCAGCTTCTGAATAACAGAAGAAGAAGAATTTCCCTGGGGAAAATAGAAAGAAGGTGGTTTTCTGAAATGAAGCCGGTGTTGCAGGGGTGTACAAATGTGTGTGTGTGTATGTGTGTATATATACATATAATTTTTTTTTATTTCCCCAGCATACACATGTATATGTCATATGTGAACATCTGGATCAGGACAGGTAAGATGGCTGCTGGCGGAGTACGTCCAAACTGTGTCCTTACTACTCATTTGCATACTCGTATAACACACTCCAGTTATGGTTGGGTAGTAGGGACTAAACCATTCTTAGGACACACTGAGAATTCAGGTGCAGTCCTGATCTTCGACTTACCCATGGTGATCATGATTACAGCCCTGGTTTGAAACACAGTGAGAGTAATGAGAAACACGTTTGATAAAAACAAGTAGAACTCAACAAGGATGGTGTCAACTAGTGTGTCATGGCCACCAACAAGTTGACTTCATCTTGTCCTTCTGGTTACTTCTGGTCCTTCTGTATGCCAGAAATACCCTTAATACTTCAGAAATACTTCAAATAGGATGTCAGTATGTGCACTCCTGGCCAATACACCAATATTTCATGGATATAAATCCAGCGGACACGGAAGTGCTATGTGATTACGGTTTGCTCCGGAGGCCTGCTCAACCACCGACCCCCACTCCTGCATCCAGCCCACAGTGGCGAGCTATCCCTACCATCACTCTGGCCAACGTACGCTTGCTGGATAACAAGCTGGATTATGTCCGCCTGCTCCGCTCATCTTCTAAGTCTGTGAGTGAGTGTTGTGTCCTCATGTTTGTGGAAACATGGCTTAATGACGGCGTCCCGGACTGTGCCATTCAGCTAACCCGACTAACATGCTACCGGTCAGACAGAGCGCTAGTTGAGGGGGGGAAGACTCGTGGTGGAGGACTCTGTGTTTACATCAGTGATGCCTGGTGCTGCGATGCTGCTGTGGTCTGCAAACACTGCTCACCACTGGTGGAGTTTATAGTTATTAAGTGCCGGCCATTCTACCTGCCGAGGGAATTTACAGCCATATTGCTGGTAGCAATATACATCCCTCCCGGCTCCAATAACAACAGGAGTGAAGCAATGAATGAACTCTATCAGCACATCAGTGAGCAGCAGACAGCCCACCCAGATGCTTTCCTCATCCTGGCTGGGGATTTCAACCATGCAAACCCCAAAAGCGTGTTTCCAAAACTCTATGGACATATCAACTTTCCCACACATGGAAACAATACTCTGGACAATGTTTACACCATGCATAGAGGCGCCTACAAAGCCCTACCCCTACCCCACCTTGGGGCCTCAGATCACTCCACTGTTATGCTAATGCCAGCATACAGGCCACTGGTTAAAGTCACCAAACCAGCTACAAATCAGATACGTGTGTGGCCAGAGGGGTCCTCAGAGGCACTCCAGGACTGTTTTTCTACCACTGACTGGAGCATGTTCAGACAGGCAGCCACCTACAACAACACTACAGATCTCCAGGAGTACATGGAGACCGTCACTGCCTACATGAGGAAGTGCATGGACGATGTTACAGTCACCAGAACCATCTCCATTCAGGCCAATCAGAAGCCATGGCTGACAGGGGAAGTCCACAGGCTCCTGAGGGCTCAGAACGCCGCCTTCAGAACTGGGGACGAGGTGGGCCTGAGGACAGCTAGGGCCAATCTGTCATGAGGCATCAGGGTGGCCAAGAGACAGTATTCCAGGAACATTGCTGTCTACTTCAATGACAGCAGAGACACCAGGAACCTGTGGCGGGGGATTCAGACCATCACAGACTACAAGCCCTTGCCGCAGACCTGTGATAACTCCACCTCACTGCTGAATCAGTTGAACGACTTATTCGCTCGCTTTGAGGCAGACAACAGCACCATGGCACAGAAGACCCCACCACCTCCCGGTGACCAGGTGTTGACGCTGTCCCCAGACAGCGTGAGGAGAGCTCTCAGGACGACAAATGCACGGAAAGCCCCGGGTCCTGATAACATTCCTGGTTGTGTCCTGAGAGACTGTGCCGAGGAGCTCACAGATGTCTTTACAGACATCTTCAACATCTTGTTGAGCCAGGCTGTTGTCCCCACATGCCTCAAATCCACCACCATCATCCCGGTCCCGAAGAAGCCATCTCCCTCCTGCTTCAATGACTACCGCCCTGTCGCACTCACTCCCATCCTCATGAAGTGCTTCGATCGGCTAGTCATGCGGCATATCAAGTCTGCCCCCCTCGCCCTGGACCCTTTCCAGTTTGCATATCAGTCCAACCGTTCGACCGATGACACCATCTTCACTGCCCTCCACTCAGCCCTCACCCACCTGGAGAAAAAAGACTCGTATGTCAGAATGCTGTTCATAGACTTTAGCTCAGCATTCAACACAATCATTCCTCAGCAGCTCATTCATAAACTGGACCAGCTGGGACTCAACACCTCCCTGTGCAACTGGCTGCTGGACTTCCTGATGGGGAGACCACAGGCTGTACGGGTCAGCAGCAACTCCTCCAGCACCATCACATTGATCACGGGGGCCCCCCAAAGATGTGTGCTGAGCCCCCTCCTCTTCACTCTGCTGACCCACAACTGCACACCAACATCCAGCTCTAATCTCTTCATTAAGTTTGCGGATGACATGACTGTGGTGGGTCTCATCAACAATGGCAATGAGACAATCTACAGGAGTGAGGTGAGCCGCTTGGCCATGTGGTGCAAGGACAACAATCTCCGCCTGAATGTGGAGAAGACGAAGGAGATTGTTGTGGACTTCAGGAGAGAGCACACCCAGCATGCTCCACTAACTATCGATGGTGCTGCAGTGGAGAGGGTGAGCAGCAACAAGTTTCTGGGTGTGCACATCTCTGAAGACCTGTCCTGGAGCAACAACACCGCATCACTGGCCAAAAAAGCCCAACAGTGTCTGTACTTCCTCCGCAAACTGAGGAGAGCAAGAGTCCCGGCCCCCATCATGCACACATTCTACAGAGGCACCATCGAGAACATCCTGACCAGCTGCATTACTGTGTGGTATGGCGCCTGCACCGTGTCCTGCTGAAAGACTCTGCAGCGCATTGTGAGAGCAGCTGAGAGGCTCATTGGTGTCTCTCTCCCTTCTCTTATGGATATCTATAACTCCCATCTCACCTGCAAAGCCATCAGGATTGCAAGTGACCCCGCCCACCCATCTCACAGCCTCTTCAGTCTGCTGCCGTCGGGGAGGAGACTGTGGAGTCTCCGGGCCAAAACCAGCAGGCTCAAGGACAGTTTCTTTCACCAGGCGGTCAGGAGGCTCAACTCCCTCCCTGTTCTGCTCCTGCCCCCCTGCCTCCCCTTCAGCATCTGACATGTCACCCTCACAATCTCCCCCCCCAACACACACACACACACACACACACACACACACACACACACACACACACACACACACACACAACGTTCATTTGCACACTGAACTCAGGGACTGCACATTTCACTTTACCTCGCTCATTTTCACTATTCCGCACTACCTCACCTTAACAGCTATTAGTTTATTGTTTATACTGCTTCATGTTTACCTGCTATACCTCAAGTGCACTTGACTGTTTATTTGCTCCAATGTGTGTGTGTGTGTGTGTGTGTGTGTGTGTGTGTGTGTATATATATATATATATATATATATATATATATATATATATATATATATATATATATGAGTGTTTAGTCTATGTCTAGTTCTTATCTAGAGTGTTTATACTGTTTATATTGTTTATTTCAATTATTCTATTTTTATTTATTGCATTGCCTGTTTGCACCATGGGTCAGAGAGACTGAAATTTCATCTTTGCTGTATGTCGAGCATGTATAGCATATCTGACAATAAAGTTGACTTGACTATGTGGTTCTTCCCTAAACTCTTGCCACATTATCGAGAATGTTTTTGTTTGCTGTAGCATTGCAATTTCCCTTCACTGGAACTAAGAATCCAAAACCATGTGCACAAAGCAAACTCCATGAAGAAGAAATTGTTTGAAGGCAAATTTGGAATGAAAGAACTTGAGTATCCTGCACAGAGCCCTAATCTCAACCCCTTTGGGCACCTTTGGGATGAAGTGGAACACCGACTGCACCCCTGGTCTTCTCACTAATGGTCTTGTGGCTGGATGAACACACATCCCTCCAGCCTACAGCTATGCTTCAAAATCTAATCGAAAGCCTTCTCGGAAGAGTGGAGCTCATTATAACAGCAAAGGGGGAACTAGATAGATACTGTGACTAAAGTCACAGTGATTTGCGCTAGCTAACCTGAACAAAATAAATAAAAAACTGATTGAAAAAATCATGAAAATTGACAATTATTTTAGGTCAGGTACCACCCAAACTGATGATCATATCATCAGCTTTTCTTTGGTTAATCAGATATAAGGTATGCCACCAGTCTTGCTGGAGCAGTTGGGGGTTAGGTGCCTCACTCAAGGGCACTTCAGCCAGTCCTGCTGGTCTAGGGAATTGAACCAGCAACCTTTTGGTCCTAAAGCTGCTTCTCTAACCATTAGGCCATGGCTTCCTAACAGAGTTACAACTGATTGAAAGAAAGCCAGTTTTTCATAGATCCTTCCAGTTGGGTGATCCAGATCAGCACCAAAAGTCATAGCAATGTAATTCAGCCTAGAGGTATTCTTCATGTAAAATTTGGTGATTGGTTGAAAACTGAGGGAGAAAAAGTGTCCTAAAAAATGTTAGGAGAATAATAACTTGATAGATATTGTGACTGAAGTCACAGTGATTTGCACTAGCTCTTACAAACTGGAACGTCTGGTCCCTGTACCCTATACATACATCATTCTGGTTCAGTGATCCAGATCAGCACCGAAAGTCATAGCGATGTAATTCAGCCCAGAAGTATTCTTCATGTGAAATTTGGTGATGATTGGTTGAAGACAGGGAGAAATAGCATCCTAAAAACCGTTAGAAGAAGAAGAAAAATAAAGT
The DNA here is from genome assembly GCF_027579695.1 of Neoarius graeffei. Classification (NCBI taxonomy): domain Eukaryota; kingdom Metazoa; phylum Chordata; class Actinopteri; order Siluriformes; family Ariidae; genus Neoarius; species Neoarius graeffei. The sequence continues at coordinate 5,114,238 of NC_083596.1, forward strand.
AGAAAGATCCTGAGTGAGAGTAACAATTTGTGCTACCGCTGCTCACGCAAATTAATAAATCTAGAATGGGACGTTCAACAAGGACATGTGGATATGATAGTCAGGTGTCAATGTACTTTTGGCGATGTAGCGCATCTCGCTAACTCACTAAAATCTCGGATGCACAGACAAGCTGTAAACGTAGTGCTTGCACCACCTTGTGGCTGCAAACCATGAATCTGGTTTACAAGGTAAGCTTGATCACACAAAAAAAATCACACATTAAAAAAATATATATATTGCGTCATGAGTTGAGATAATGACGTCAATCATGTAGAATATAGTCCATTTTTTTAATCACAGGTCTATTAGGAGACAAATCTTCATCATCATCTGTTCTAATTGTCTGTTATACAGGATATTAGTGTGAAGGCGAAGACAGACGTGCTATCTTGGTGCTCGATCCAGCCTTTGCCTCTGCAATTATGATAAAGAAATCTGAAATATCTAAATGCTTCTTATCAAAATGCATTTATAAGTTCTTTCTTTTCCTTCCTCCATTCCTTCCTTCCTTCCTTCCTTCCTTCCTTCCTCTCTTTCTTTAATTCCCTCTGCTGTGTTTGTAGTTGCTGTAAATGTCACCATGTCCACAGTGTGTCCTCCTGTTATTGCTGTTGACCCCATGATCTCATCTCGCTTTGTTGTTCCCTGAAAGCTCCTAACTCTCGTTCGTCTGTGTTCCGTCTCCAGGGAGGAAGCCATGATGTCCACGCACTTTGAGACAGTGGACGATTTGCTGGCGTCATTCGGCCCGGTCAGAGACTGCTCCAAGGACAACGGCGGCTGCAGGAAGAACTTCAAGTGTGTTTCTGACAGACGGCTCGATTCTACAGGCTGCATGGTGAGAAGTCGTGTTAACCCTCCGCTTCTATTCCACTCCGACAATCGAACATCTTCATCCGACTGATTAAGTGTAGATCAAAACACAAAATCAGTGCTTACTTCAATCTTAATTATAATTAAAAAAAAATAAGTGATAATGGATCTCTGAAATCCCTTCTCATGCCTGCTGATCCTTTTCATGACAGATGTGTGCACAGCTGGAAGTGGAAATAGAAGCAGGAAGAAATGAATGAGGATGATTGTTGCAACAACAACAATAATATAACATTGATTCTTCCACGTAGTTGAGCTTTAATGATAAAGTCCAAGTTTAAAAGCTTATATACAACTACATGAATATTATTATTTTTTACTTTTACATATCGGAAGTTCAATGCCTTAAGATCAAGTTTAAAGGTCTGATGACACGAACATGACTCTATGCAATTTCTTAAATAAACTATACAACATGGCAAACATGTTAGATTTCTGTTATAATTACGTGAAAAGAAGCTGTTGTTACGCAAATATCCAACTTTTAATTGCACAGCGCAAGAAAACTGGGTCCGTGGCTCGCGGCTATGCTGTGACGTCAGCGGGAGAACACGCTGCGGTTCACTGGCTGTTCTACTCAATGGAAATGGCGCATGAAAACGCCGGTGAACTCTCTAGTGCTAGCTCTTCCTCTTCTGGGAGTCTAGAATTGTGTTGATCTCTTCCGAATAGAATCTATGATAGCCTACCCTCTTTACCCTTTGCCTCTCGTTGCTAGGCGGCAGTTACATGAAAGCCGCAAGCTTTCACAAGCAAATACATGACTGATATCACGCCGACTTTATGATTACATTTATGATTATCATGTAGAATCTATAGCTCTACGTACCTTTATCTTATGTCGTTTCACAACACATGTTCTGACAGGAGGACTGTCTTTGGATCCGGCATAGCTACTAGTAGACCCCCTCCGGAATACTGGCAGTGTTGCCAGATTGGGATTTTTCCCGCCCAGTTGAGCGGTTTCAAGTGCATTTTGGTGGGTTTTGAACATATTTTGGGCTGGAAAACTTCAGCAGTATCTGATACAGATACTGCTGACGTTTTCCAGCCCAAAATATGTTCAAAACCCACCAAAATGCACTTGAAACCGCTCAACTGGGCGGGAAAAATCCCAATCTGGCAACACTGTGTAGGCACTGCTGATGGTAGTAACACACGTTTGTGCTGAACTGCACACCCAAGAGATTCTTTTAAGCTGGGAAGGGTGTCAAAACAATCCAAATCGAAGTGTTCAGAGCACAGGACAGATGTTGGTGAGGGCTCCCACTTGTCACGAGTGCGCCTGACTTGCTTCACCCACTTCGCATGCAGCTCGGGATCTCTGGGAAACTTGAATAAACTTACCCCATCCTTGTAGGTTTTGGAGCAAAAGCCGGCAACACAACGCAAAGGCATAATAACTAATAACTAATATATATATATATATATATATATATATATATATATATATATATATATATATATATATATATATAAATGTATAATAATAATACTAATAATGACAAACTGAACACCTGTTGCATCAACAATAAACTGGTAAGTTAGGAGGAAGGTTCTTTCGCTGACGTCATATAGCCCCTCCTCCTCCTCCGTCTCCTGGGTGCTGCAGCCCTGTCAAATTTGCCCAAATAGCCACGTTTTTTATCATAACTTGTAAAATAGGCGCCTTCATGAATTAATATATGGATCATCGGGAATTACTTTTTATGTTATAAAACATCGCCAAAGATGTCAAAAACGTGTCATCAGCACTTTAAGTCCCTTAAATAGCAGTATCATGTTTTGTTTTGTTTTGTTTTGTTTTTTTTATTCTTAACAAACCTAAGCATTAATTCGAAAGTAATTAACATATTCAGAAACTGATGTTTGTTGAAGCATTCATGAATAATGATAATGTTGTGCAGCTTTTGTTTTTGTGTCCATGCCTAAAAAACAAGTCCATAAGAAGAAGAATTAATTACCGTATATAAATCATGTTGTTTACTTTAACACATCATCATCATTAGTGTTTTACTGTATAAATGATAAAGATTAAACCTGTTAGCTCCTCTGTCCGTAAGGCCGATGAGTGGTTGCCATGGCGTGGCGTCCGTCATCTGTCCGCTGTCCACAATTCAGTTAAATCATATCTTCTCCATAAGTTCTCCACGGATTTCCGTTCCGATTGTTTTGTTTGGAAGAACTCATCACTCCGCACAAAACTTTTCAGTTGGTTGTTGTTTTGTCAAATTTTTTGCTAACGAGTTACTAATTAGGCCAAATTCACGAATTTTCCAGGCATCTCGCTAGAATTGTATCTCCTCTCTGATTTTTCATCCGATTCCAGTTCTGATCAATGTTTTGAGCCGATCTTCCCTTGAGGCACAAAACCTGGTCGTCCGTTTGTTGATTTTCCTGTTGTAAACAATTTGTTTACAACTTTGTTTATTTTCAGTTAAATCGTATCTCCTCCCTCCTTCAGTTCTCAATGGATTTCAGTTCTGATTGTTTTGTTTGAAAGAACTCGACCTTCTGCACAACACTTGGCTGTTGTATTGTAAATTTTTTTTGCTAACAAATTAGTAATTAGGTCACCTTAACGAGTTTTCAGACTTCTCGTTAGAATTGTATCTCCTCTCTCATTTCTCACCTGATTCCAGTTCCGATCGATGTTTTGGGTTGATCTTCTTTCAGGTAACAAAGCTTGGTCGTTTGTTTCTTGATTTTTCTTGTTGTAAACAATTTGTTTACAACTTTGTTTATTTTCAGTTAAATCGTGTCTCCTCCCTCCTTCAGTTCTCAATGGATTTCAGTTCTGATTGTTTTATTTGAAAGAACTCGACCTTCTGCACAACATTTGGTTGTTGTATTGTCAAATTTTCGCTAAACAAATTAGTAATTGGGTCAACTTAACACATTTTCTTCTGACTCGAATTGTATCTCCTCTCTCATTTATCATGCGAATTCAGTTCTGATCGATGTTTTGGGTCGATCTTCACTCGGGGAACAAAGTTTAGTCTGTTGTTGATGTTCCTGTTGTAAATAATTTGTCGTGGAGGTTGGTCCTCTCTCACATTGTCACATTTCAGTTCTGCCATGGTTGTTTTGATGTCAGGCCAGATGAGCTACTACGTCCTTGACATTCTGATTTATTATAAAGTACATCAAACTTTTCGTATTAAAGAGTAGTTTAGTTGATTTTTTTTTGAAGGAATTCATTTTGCACTTTTTGCGGACTCCTTGAGGACTTTAGAGTGATCCTGATAATCAGATTAAGGACACGCTCATGCTTGGTTAGTGAAAGTGTTGAGACGTGATACTGGAGGTTAAACCTCTTAGTAAAGTCATGTATAAGATAAGCTGGAAAGATGAGGGGAGATTTTAATGGAAAAGCAGAAGCAAAAGTGATGTCATGACCTGGCTGTTAGTTCAGGAGGAGAGCTTTCAAGAAATTAGAGAAGAAACAGTAAAATGTAGTCTATGTTGGCATGACAGAGCAATGCAGACAATAATACAGTTAGACCTGGCATCTAATCAATCCGATACCCAGGATCGGTGTCAGACTCATCTCATCTCATTATCTCTAGCCGCTTTATCCTTCTACAGGGTCGCAGGCAAGCTGGAGCCTATCCCAGCTGACTAGGGGCGAAAGGCGGGGTACACCCTGGACAAGTCGCCAGGTCATCACAGGGCTGACACATAGACACAGACAACCATTCACATTCACACCTACGGTCAATTTAGAGTCACCAGTTAACCTAACCTGCATGTCTTTGGACTGTGGGGGAAACCGGAGCACCCGGAGGAAACCCACGCGGAGAACATGCAAACACCACACAGAAAGGCCCTCGCCGGCCCCGGGGCTCGAACCCAGGACCTTCTTGCTGTGAGGCGACAGCGCTAACCACTACACCACCGTGCCGCCCCGGTGTCAGACTGATAGCAGCAAAAAGTAATGGATTGTTTATTGACTTGGAAAAAAAAGAATGAGTTTGGGAAAGATTTTTAAATATAAAATCTTTACATACAGTACTGTGCAAAAGTCTTAGGCACCCTATACCATATATATTTTTTCATGGAAACTTTGTTATAGATTTCTACTTTATGACTTCTACATTAATGAGTCAAAACCTTACAAAAACATTTTAGAGTTCCAAATGTTTTTTTTTTCAGCACAAAATTAAATGTTAAAACTTATTCTAATGCGAAAAAACACTCTAATGTTGCTGAACATAAACTGTCTTATTTTGAGAGAACAATAAGAAGAAGAATATGAAGCACAGGGGGCGGCACGGTGGTGTAGTGGTTAGCGCTGTCGCCACACAACAAGAATGTTCTGGGTTCGAGCCCCGTGGCTGGCGAGGGCCTTTCTGTGTGGAGTTTGCATGTTCTCCCCGTGTCCGCGTGGGTTTCCTCCGGGTGCTCCGGTTTCCCCCACAGTCCAAAGACATGCAGGTTAGGTTAACTGGTGACTCTAAATTGAGTGTGAATGGTTGTTTGTCTCCATGTTTCAGCCCTGTGATAACCTGGCGACTTGTCCAGGGTGTACCCCACCTCTCACCCATAGTCAGCTGGGATAGGCTCCAGCTCGCCCACGACCCTGTACAGGATAAGCGGTTACAAATAATGGATGAAGAACAGGAGCATTTTAGAGTTTATGGAATTGTGTGTATGTGTATATAGTTTTTTTTCTGATGTGAAGTACGAGTTAAATATTTATAGACAGCTGATTGGACATACAATTGGTCATAAGCGTTTGAAGAACATTTTTGGTTCAAGAAATGAATTATAAGCTCAATATTAGGTGTAAGTGGAACTGAAATTGTTTTTATTTTCACGGGGGAAAAATCTGATCGGGATCACTCTAATTACAGACTTATAGTTAAAAAAATAAATAAATATTCTTCACCCATACTAACACTGTTACAGCCAAACAAGTGCACTTCACTGTAATAACGTCCTCATTTCGAGTCAAATTACAATCAAAATATAAAGTTTTATGGATTTAAAGGGACTTTGTTGGATTTTGCCCCCCAACATTAGTTTGATGATTTTCTTTGTGATCTAATGGTCTGGGTTGTTACTGTATGAAAGTTAACAAAACAAAGCACCAAAGTCTGTCTGAGTTATCATTAATTATAATCCAGTCTGCTGAAAAATCCAAATAATTGACTCCAGTATATTCCTCAGACCAGTTCTTTGGCGTGAATTGTCTGACACCCCCCCACCCCCACCCCGTTATCACTCGGTCTGACCAGCTGATTGCTGCCAAAACACAGGCCAAGCTGGTAAGAGCTGGTCAAGCAGCATGACCAAGCCGTTTGCTCCAAGGTGCAGCTGGTGGACCAGATGGTGCTGGATCCTTTCCATTCCAAAGATGGTTTACCAGTACGGTTGACTCGGCCTGTCGTTTGGCGACTGAAAATTAGTCAGTGTACATGCTCACATCTTCACTTCCTATGGTACATGCATTTAATTTGGGTTCCGTAGTGTTTTTTTTTTTTCGAATGAATGAATGATTAAATAAACAAATACATTTTTTCTTTTTTTTTCTCAAATGATGAAAAATGACTATCATTTTTCAGCTGTATTTTTGTAATTATATTATTAATTTAAATATATTTAAATAGTTGAGTGACATCTACAATAAAGTACACCAGTGTATATAATAATTAAAAAAAGAATGGAGGAGGGGGAGGGGGGTAATATGCCGAGAGGGAAAAAATTCCAAGATTAATATCGAAAAATGACGAGAATTATAAACATTATAATAAAGAGAATTAAAGAGATAAATAAAATTAAAGAGATATATAAAGTCATAAATTCACAAAAAAAAAAATCTCAGAAATTCCGAGTTAAGAAAAAGACACAAATTCCAAAATGAAGTAGTTGCAAATTTCCAAGAAAAAAAAACAACAAAACAAAACACTCATGCTTCCCATCTTCCCGGCTGCAGTGCATCCTGGGAAATGCAGTCAAAAATCTCTTAGTGCTTTTTATATCCTTTATATTCTGCGATTGAGGAGGAAAGGCAGCATTTCCTGTAACTCTCAGCTCATCTGTTGCCTCTGTGGTGGTGTGATGACATTGAGCCAACCTTGCAAAATGAAGGGACCTGGTTCCTTCACCAAAAAAAAAAAAAACAATGTTTTTTTTTCTTGCAAAATTTATGCCTTTATGATAGAGAATATCAGAGGGTGTTTTTTTTTCCTCAGAAATTTCTGACACTAATCTCAAAAATTCTGAGGATTTTTTTAATGTACAATGACTTTAATATGCCGCTGTAATAAAGTAACCTGTATACAATTTTGCTATTAGCATAAAAAATTGCTGTTTAGGCAACGCCCATGAGAGACAAATATGTAGAGAAAGCTTTCTCCCTTCTTTCTATGAGAAATCTACAGCAATAATTGACCAATTTACCAAACATTATTGCTTGTATTTGTTTTTAATTAATTATAGAACATCACAGTGTACTTTTTATCAATTTATAATTACAATTAGTGTTGTGGAACATCCATGAGACAAGTTACGCAACCTGTCATGTTCCTGAGAAACCACAAAGCGTAAACTCGTCTGTCTGAAGCAAACAACATCTTCAGAAAACGTCAACATTTCAGTGATTATACATTTTTATTTACCGACTAGTGGCCTAGTGGTAGCGTGTCCGCCTCTCGATCGGGAGATTGTGAGTTCTATTCACGGTCGGGTCATACCAAAGACCATCATAAAAATGGTACCTACCGCCATCTAGCAAGGCACGCTGCAATACAGATGTGCATGGGGAGTTAAACTCTCGTGGTTACCAGAGGACTAGCCCCCCACTGTAACCCTAGCTATGCAATAGGCGAGAGGCCGAGGGCTATGGAAACGGAGATCGGCGCCGCCCGATGCGCCACATACAGGTTGGGCCTGGTTAGTACTTGAGTGGAAGACTGCCAAGGAATACCAGGTACTGTAAGGCGTGGGAAGGACTTTGACTTGATACATTTTTATTTAATTAAACCGCTCCAGAAAATCTAAGATATTAGAATGAGTGTGTTAATATAAACGTCACTGTAGTATAATCAGAGAAAAAAAAAATCTCATAATTTCCAGTTTGAATATTTGTGCTCCAGTGGAACCAACTGGCATTCAGAAAACCACAATGAGACATTTCAGAGACATTTTCAATATGGCGAGTGAGAAAATGTTATATAGTGTTGAGTAAAGGCCATGCATGAGTTCTTTGAGTAATGGGATTGTGCAACAGTGCAATGACTGTCAGTGTCACTGAATAGGTCGAGATCAATGCCCCAGGGGCCAGAACACAAGGAATCTAAATCGAGCAGTGGGTTTGATCTGATAGTCAGTGCTGCATTAACATTTATTATAAAATTGACTTGTTTAATGTGAAAAGCTGCAAAAATGTTTTGTTTGACACATTAATGACACACTGATGAAGTACAGTGGTGCTTGAAAGTTTGTGAACCCTTTAGAATTTTCTGTATTTCTGCATAAATATGATCTAAAACATCATCAGATTTTCACACAAGTCCTAAAAGTAGATAAAGAGAACCCAGTTAAACAAATGAGACAAAAATATTATACTTGGTCATTTATTTATTGAGGAAAAGGATCCAATATTACATATCTGTGAGTGGCAAAAGTATGTGAACCTCTAGGATTAGCAGTTAGTTTGAAGGTGAAATTAGAGTCAGATGTTTTCAATCAATGGGATGATGATCAGGTGTGAGTGGGCACCCTGTTTTATTTAAAGAACAGGGATCTATCAAAGTCTGATCTTCACAACACATGTTTGTGGAAGTGTATCATGGCACGAACAAAGGAGATTTCTGAGGACCTCAGAAAAAGCGTCGTTGATGCTCATCAGGCTGGAAAAGGTTACAAAACCATCTCTAAAGAGTTTGGACTCCACCAATCCACAGTCAGACAGATTGTGTACAAATGGAGGAAATTCAAGACCATTGTTACCCTCCCCAGGAGTGGTCGACCAACAAAGATCACTCCAAGAGCAAGGCGTGTAATAGTCGGCGAGGTCACAAAGGACCCCAGGGTAACTTCTAAGCAACTGAAGGCCTCTCTCACATTGGCTAATGTTAATGTTCATGAGTCCACCATCAGAAGAACACTGAACAACAATGGTGTGCATGGCAGGGTTGCAAGGAGAAAGCCACTGCTCTCCAAAAAGAACATTGCTGCTTGTCTGCAGTTTGTTAAAGATCATGTGGACAAGCCAGAAGGCTATTGGAAAAATATTTTGTGGATGGCTGAGACCAAAATAGAACTTTTTGGTTTAAATGAGAAGCGTTATGTTTGGAGAAAGGAAAACACTGCATTCCAGCATAAGAACCTTATCCCATCTGTGAAACATGGTGGTGGTAGTATCATGGTTTGGGCCTGATTTGCTGCATCTGGGCCAGGATGGCTTGCCATCATTGATGGAACAATGAATTCTGAATTATACCAGCGAATTCTAAAGGAAAATATCAGGACATCTGTCCATGAACTGAATCTCAAGAGAAGGTGAGTCATGCAGCAAGACAACGACCATAAGCACACAAGTTGTTCAACCAAAGAATGGTTAAAGAAGAATAAAGTGAATGTTTTGGAATGGCCAAGTCAAATTCCTGACCTTAATCCAATCAAAATCTTGTGGAAGGACCTGAAGCGAGCAGTTCATATGAGGAAACCCACGAACATCCCAGAGTTGAAGCTGTTCTGTACGGAGGAACGGGCTAAAATTCCTCCAAGCCGGTGTGCAGGACTGATCAACAGTTACTGGAAATATTTAGCTGCAGTCATTGCTGCACAAGGGGGTCACACCAGATACCGAAAGGAAAGGTTCACATACTTTTGCCACTCACAGGTATGTAATATTGGATCATTTTCCTCAATAAATAAATGACCAAGTATAATATTTTTGTCTCATTTGTTTAACTGGGTTCTCTTTATCTACTTTTAGGACTTGTGTGAAAATCTGATGATGTTTTAGGTCATATTTATGCAGAAATATTGAAAATTCTGAAGGGTTCACAAACTTTCAAGCACCACTGTATTTCATCTCCCTAATATCCAAATATTACTTAAAGAGTTATTGAAAAAGGCATATGACCTGATGTGACTCTATTGGCTGAAGGACTTGGTGAGTTTTGAACCTGACAGCTGCTGGGACTGAGCAGGTGGTGGAAATAAGCCTTTATATTTGTAACTGTACTACTATCAGACGTGCTGTTATGGAAAATTAATCAACACCTTCTAACCAATCAGAGTCGGGTTTCCTGAAAGCCTCTTAAAGCTAAGAGCATCTTTAACTACCTCTTAAGATCCATCGTTAAACTAATGTGATGATGGTTTTTCTGAACAACGTCATAGCCAAAGTAGTACTTTAGTTCACTCTTAACTTACAATGGATCACTCTTTCACAACAAACAGCATCTCCTCACAGCTGAATACACAGATTGCAGTGCGACTCTGAGGGTCTCTCAGAGCCAACGGGCAGAGACTGGTGTTAAATTTGTTGCAGGTGTGAAATTATTTTTGTTATACATTCCAAGTATATTGAGTTAATTAGCCCATCTGGTCATAGGGCTGATGAGCTGTTGCCATGGCTCGGCGTCCGTCGTCCACGATTCAGTTAATTCGTATCTCCTCTGTCAGTTCTCCATGGATTTCCGTTCCAATTGTTTTGTTTGAAAGAACTCATCACTCTGCACAAAACTTGGTCATTGTTTTGTCAAATCTTTTGCTAACGAATTAGGCCAAATTAACAAATATTCCAGGCCTCTCACTAGAATCGTATCTCCTCTCACAGTTCCCACTTGATTCCGGTTCTGATCGATGTTTTGGGTCGATCTTTCCCCGGGGAACAAAACTTGGTCGTTTGTTTGTTGATTTTCTTGTTGTAAACAATTTGTTTACAGCTTTGTTGATTTTCAGTTAAATCGTGTCTCCTCCCTCCTTCAGTTCTCAATGGATTTCAGTTCTGATTGTTTTATTTGAAAGAACTCGACCTTCTGTACAAAACTTGGTCGTTGTATTGTCAATTTTTTGCTAACAAATTAGTCATTAGGTCAACTTAACACATTTTCTTCTGACTAGAATTGTATCTCCTCTCTCATTTGTCATGCGAATTCAGTTCTGATCGATGTTTTGGGTCGATCTTTCCTTCTTCGGGGAGCAAGATTTAGTCCTTTGTTGATTTTCCTGTTGTAAACCGTTAGTCGTGGAGGTTGGTCCTCTCTCACATTGTCACATTTCAGTTCTGTTTGATGTTTTGGTCGTCATGGGTGTTTTGATGGCAGGGTAGATGAGCGACTACTGTACGTCCTTGACGTTCTGGTTCTTAAATAAATATACGCAAAACATTATGACTATATTTCAATATGTTCTGAAATTACATATAGATATTGGAATGTTACATTGATATTGCCACATTTTCATTAAATTTAACTCCATTAGGCGAGAGATTATCTCATTTAGTGACCTGTAACATTTTATATATATAAAGAGAGAACATGCCAACTTGGCATTGTGGATAACAGTTGAAATAATCCTGACTGCATGATTGGGTAACAGTGAAATGAGTGAGCATGGGGAACACATTTACTGAATTATTTGGCTTATTATTTGCTCATTGTTTCATGTGAACTTTTGTTCATTTAATAAAAAAAAAAAAAAAAAACACTTGAGAAAAAATGTCACTGTCCAAAATGTAAAATAGTTTTAATTATCAATTACCACATTATATATGAAATGCTTAATGATGATACAGTATATTAACATATTTTAACACTTTATATTTCATTGGTTTTTGGTAAAAAATGAACCTCATGTGACCTCCTTTAGCAACTACTAATTCCTATATCGAGGATGTGCGCATCCCAAAGGCACGCTGATCAGAGTTGCTCTCAAGACTCCTTCTTATGAGTGAGTTTGGGAAAACCACATACAGGGACAACATTCGTTGCTTAAGAGCGTCTTTAAATTCGCTCTTTAGCCCTAAAGTGCAACATTATCGGGAAACCCACCCCAGAATTGAAGATTCAGCAGTGTTCAACACTTTTTGGTCATATTTTATTGAACAGTGATGACGTCCCTGCTGTCATTATTTTAAAAAAATCACATTTGTGTATTCAAACTGGTATAAAAGACCATCAGTGTAAGATTAGGAAACCATGAGGAGTAAAGTGATGTTCACCTTCTCAGCATTAATCTTGATGGATTTTCAGAGTAAGCACTGGGTCATGACCTTGTTCTCGACATGCCAAGACCATTTTCTCAAAGTGCATCCGTCCTATCAGTAATCCTGTCAAAGCTGGACAGAGCTCTAAAAGGCTTTCGCTCCCACTTTAAATATGGAGCTGGGTTCAGGTCATTCGCTTTGCACTTTTGGAGGACGTTCCTCCTGCAAGGAATCCCATTTCTGTCTTTGAAAGTCATAATGTCCAAATGCAAAGTCATGAGATAAAAAAACGTAAACGTGATGTAAGTCATAATTCCAAGAGACTACAAGTCATAATTATGAGATAAATCATCATTTTGGGGCGGAACGGTGGTGTAGTGGTTAGCGCTGTCGCCTCACAGCAAGAAGGTCCGGGTTCGAGCCCCGTGGCCGGCGAGGGACTTTCTGTGCGGAGTTTGCATGTTCTCCCCGTGTCCGCGTGGGTTTCCTCCGGGTGCTCCGGTTTCCCCCACCGTCCAAAGACGTGCAGGTTAGGTTAACTGGTGACTCTAAATTAGCCTGGGAAATCCCATGCTGCTTTGCACAATCGTTCCGATCTGAAAAGACAGCATGGAAACTATGGTCTAAAGGCTCGCCTGAGTTAGGGAGCCAATCAGAGAGTGGGGAGGGGTGGAAAGACGGTGACGCGTACTACTCGACAAACGGAAGCTTGTAGTTTATTTGGGACTGTTTACGGATCACATTTAACATGGCGGCGAGCGATACGAACCAAACTTTCGATCAAGCTTTAGACACTGTTCTGAATAGTTTAGAGCGAAAGTTTGTTTTAAAAAAAGAACAGCGTTTGGCGTTACAGTCTTTCTTCGCCTCTTCGTCGCTCTAACTACGTCACCGGGTACAACTGCCATGATTGACCATGGGCTACGTATACGCCAAATGATAGACATTCGCAACGTCCAATAAATGGCCGTTGACAATCGTAAACCACACCTCCCCTACGAGAAATTCAATAGGCGGATTCCAGATCATATTTCACTTGTGATATGGTCTGGTGTTAACCAGACTAACTCTAAATTGAGTGTAGGTGTGAATGTGAGTGTGAATGGTTGTCTGTGTCTATGTGTCAGCCCTGTGATGACCTGGCGACTTGTCCAGGGTGTACCCCGCCTTTCACCCGTAGTCAGCTGGGATAGGATCCAGCTTGCCTGCGACCCTGTAGAACAGGATAAAGCGGCTAGAGATAATGAGATGAGATGAGATAATGAGATGAGATCATCATTTTGAAAAACTATTGTTGGAAGGTGTGTGTGTGTACATGAGCAAGCCCACTGTTCTAGTTTATATCTCTTAGAAATCATGGTTCTAATATTTAAAAAAACCCATAATCTCATAATTATAATGTAATATCTTATACATATGACACAGTATATTATTCTGGCCCGATAGCTCATAATTATTACATAGTCTCTTGAAATTATGATTTAGTATCTCATTACTTGGTTACTCATAATTATGAGTGAGTATCTTGTAATTACGATTTAATACCATAACTGTCATAACTATGATTAAATATCATAACAACATGACTGACTGTCTTGAAATTATGACTTGGTTTCTCATAATTATCTTGCAGTATCTCATATTTGACTTAGTATCTTGAAATTACAACTTATTAACTCAATTATGATGTATATTTCATAATTGTGAATAAATATCTCATTACTTAATATCTCATAATTATGACTTGGTGGCTCAAACATATGAGTTAGTGTCTCATAATTATCTTGCAGTATCTCATATTTATGACTTAGCATCTTGAAATTATAACTTAATATCTCATAATTATGATGAAATATCTCATATTTATCACTTAATATCTCATAATTATCTTAGTGGCTCATATGTATGAGTTAGTGTCTAATATTTATGTTGCAATATCTCATATTTGGGACTTAGAATTTTGAAATTATACCTTAATGTCTCAAGTATGATGTGATATCTCATAATTGTGAATAACTATCTCATAACCATTTCTTAATATCACATACTTATGGCTTAATATCTCCTGACTCAGTGGCTCATATATATGTGGTAGTGTCTCATATTTATGTTGCAGTATCTCATATTTATAAATTAGTATTTTGTGAAAAAATCTCTCATAATTATGACTTGGTATTTTGAAATTATAACTTAGTATCACATAATTGTTAGTACCTCATACTTATGACCTAATATCTCATATTTATGACTTCGCATCTTGTGAATAAATATCTCATAATTACAGTGCCTTGAAAGAGTATTCATACCCCTTGAACTTTTTCACATTTTTCCACCTTACAACCACGAAATTAAAAGTTTTTAATTGAGATTTTATGTGATAAACCAACACAGAGTAGCACATAATTGTGAAGTGAAACGAAAATGATAAATGGTCTTCAAAATTTTAAACAAATAAAAATCTGAAAAACATGGTGTGCATTAGTATTCAGCCCCCCTGCGTCAATACTTTGTAGAGCCACCTTTTGCTGCAATTACAGCTGCAAGTCTTTTGTGGTATGTCTCTACCAGCTTTGCACATCTAGACACTGAAATTTTTGCCCATTCTTCTTTGCAAAATAGCTCAAGCTCAGCCAGATTGGATGGAGAGCGTCTGTGAACAGCAATTTTCAAGTCTTGCCACAGATGCTCAATGGGATTTAGGTCTGGACTTTGACTGGGCCATTCTAACACATGAATATTCTTTGATCTAAACCATTCCATTGTAGCTCTGGCTGTATGTTTAGGGTCATTGTCTTGCTGGAAGGTGAATCTCCTTCCCAGTCTCAAGTCTTTTGCAGCCTCCAACAGGTTTTAGTTAGTTTTTTTTTTTTTCTTTTTTATCAGACATCTAATTTTTGGGTTTGTTTACCTGACATGTTTCGACGTACAACTTCCGTCTTCCTCAGAGTGTCACCAGATGTTAATTGGTGCCATGAGAACCAAAGCCATGAGAACATTAGCTAAAAATAAAGATATCACAATCCTCCCAGCAGATAAAGGCAGAACAACAGTGATTATGGACACTGATGAATATGAACGAAAAATGAATGAATTACTCAGCGACAACGCATTTGAAATATTAAAAAAAGACCCAACAGAAGACAAGAAAAAGAAACTTAAAGCACTACTAAAACCACTTACTCGTTGAAAATAAAATAGATAAGCAGGATTACAATCATTTAGTACCCACAGCCAATGTCATCCCCAGGATTTACGGTACACCAAAAATACACAAACCAGGAACACCATTACGCCCCATAGTAGATAGCATTGGTTCAGTCACATACAACTTATCAAAAGCACTCACCGAAATAATTAAACCATTACTAGGACTCACAGACCAACACTGCAAAAACTCAAAACATCTGGCAGAAGAACTAAAAAACATCAAAATGCAGCAAGATGAAGTTTTCATTTCACATGATGTCATATCTCTTTTCACCAGAACACCCACGGAAGCCACCATACAGATAGTACAAGACAAATTAAAAACAGACAGGACACTCAGGAAACGCACAAACCTCACCGTACAAGACATCACTCAGCTCCTTCAATTCATCGCCACATCCACATACTTTCAGTTCAGGAATACAATCTACAGACAGAAGGAAGGTTTTGCCATGGGAGACCCACTATCAGCCATCATGTGCGGCTTTTTCATGGAGGATCTGGAGCAGAAAGCACTCACTACAATACCAGCGGAATACAGACCAACACTCTGGAAACGGTATGTGGACGACATATTGGAAAAAGTAAAGAGGGGACACACTCAACAACTCACCGACCATCTCAACACCATAGACAATACCGGCAATATAAAATTCACACATGAAGAAGAAACGGAGCAGTCAATAGCATTTTTGGACTTAAAAATACAACACACAGAAGATGGGGACATCAAAATAAAAGTACACAGAAAACCCACACATACCGACCAATATTTAAACTGGACTTCCGAACACCCCATAATGCACAAAATATCCGTAGTTAGAACATTACATGAACGCACAGCAATAATTACAGATCCACAGGACAAAGAACAGGAGGAACGACACATACAACACGCACTGAAGGCATGTCAATATCCACAATGGGCAATATCCAAAGGGGCGAAACAGGTTAAGAACAACAAAACACAGAAGAAAGAGAAAAAACAAACTAACAAACAAGAACACAGGGGAGTAGTTACATTACCATACATCAGGGGAATAACTGAACGCATTCAAAGAGTAATGAGGAAACACAATGTTAACACACCTGTCAAACCACACACAACACTCCGTCAGATCCTGGTTCATCCCAAAGACAGAATACATCCGGACAACAGATGCAACACCATATATGAGATTCCATGTAAATTATGCAATAAAACTTATATTGGGGAGACAGGAAGGAGTTTCAACACAAGAAAACATGAACATAAGAAAGAGTGCGAAAAGGAGACAGCTACAAGACAAACCCGAACAATAAAAGAAAAGGCACAACAGGAAAATTATAAGTCAGCTATAACAGATCACTGCAAAAGGGAAAATCATATTATGGACTGGGGGAATGCCAGAGTCATCCGCACAGAAGATAACAAACATCAGCGCTGGATCAGGGAGGCCATAGAGATCTGTAAGCGAAGCCCGAGGACCATCAACCGGGATGAGGGAGCATACACGCTCTCCCATACCTGGAGTCACATCTTGCAGGGGACGAACAGACAGTATAAGGCGTGACCGACCTGTCAAACCAGACAGGAAGGCCACGCCTTCAGAAACAGCAGCTGATAAAAGATGCGTCACCAATTAACATCCGGTGACACTCTGAGGAAGACGGAAGTTGTACGTCGAAACATGTCAGGTAAACAAACCCAAAAATTAGATGTCTGATAAAAAAGAAAAAAAAAAAAAACTAACTATATTTAATATAAGACATAATGAACGTAATCGAAAGAAAAAGTCCAACAGGTTTTCTTCCAGGATTGCCCTGTATTTAGCTCCATCCATCTTCCCATCAACTCTGACCAGCTTCCCTGTCCCTGCTGAAGAAAAGCATCCCCGTAGCATGATGCTGCCACCACCATGTTTCACAGTGGGGATGGTGTGTGCAGGGTGATGAGCAGTGTTAGTTTTCCACCACACATAGCGCTTTGCATTTAGGCCAAAAAGTTCAACTTTGGTCTCATCTGACCAAAGCACCTTCTTCCACATGTTTGCTGTGTCCCCTACATGGTTTCTTATGCCTGTCTTTCAACAATGGCTTTCTTCTTGCCACTCTTCCAAAAAGGCCAGATTTGTGGAGTGTACGACTTATAGTTGTCCTGTGCACAGATTCTCCCACCTGAGCTGTGGATTTCTGCAGCTCCTCCAGAGTGATCATGGGCCTCTTGGCTGCTTCTCTGACCAGTGCTGTCCTTGCTCGCTCTGTCAGTTTAGGTGGACGGCCATGTCTTGGTAGGTTTGCAGTTGTGCCATACTTTTTCCATTTTTGAATGATGGATTGAACAGTTCTTCTTGAGATGTTCAGAGCTTGGGATATTTTTTTATAACCTAACCCTGCTTTAAACTTCTCCAGAACTTTATCCCTGACCTGTCTGGTGAGTTCTTTGGTCTTCATGATGCTGTTTGTTCTTCAGTGTTCTCTAACAAACCACTGAGGCCTTCACAGAACAAGTGTATTTATGCTGAGAGTAAATTACACACAGTAGGACTCTATTAACTAATTAGACGACTTCTGAAGGCAATTGATTGCACTGGATTGTATTTAGAGGTATCAGAGTACAGGGGGCTGAATACTAATGCACACCACATTTTTCAGATTTTTATTTGTTTAAAATTTTGAAGACCATTTATCATTTTCGTTTCACTTCACAATGATGTGCTACTCTGTGTTGGTCTATCACATAAAATCTCAATAAAAAACTTTAAGTTCATGGTTGTAAGGTGGAAAAATGTGAAAAAGTTCAAGGGGTATGAATACTTTTTCAAGGCGCTGTATCACTTAATGTCTCATATTTATGACTCGGTGGCTCATGCGTACGCATTAGTGTTTCATAATTATGTAGTGGCATCTCAGTTATGATGTAATATCTCATATTTATGGCTTAGCATATTGAAATTATAACTTAATGTCTCAATTATGATGTAATATCTCAATTGTGAATAAATATCTCATAATCGTTATTTACTATCTCATACTTATGAGCTAATATCTCATGACTTGGTGGCTCATACATACAAGTTAGTGTCTCATAATTATCTTGCAGTATCTCATATTTACAGTGGTGCTTGAAAGTTTATGAACCCTTTAGAATTTTCTATATTTCTGCATAAATAGGACCTAAAACATCATCAGATTTTCACACAAGTCCTAAAAGTAGATAAAGAGAACCCAGTTAAATAAATGAGACAAAAATATTATACTTGGTCATTTATTTATTGAGGAAAATGATCCAGTATTTCATGTCTGTGAGTGGCAAAAGTATGCGAACCTTTGCTTTCAGTATCTGGTGTGACCCCCTTGTGCAGCAATAACTGCAACTAAACGTTTGCGGTAACTGTTGATCAGTCCTGCACACCGGCTTGGAGGAATTTTAGCCCGTTCCTCCGTACAGAACAGCTTCAACTCTGGGATGATGGTGGGTTTCCTCACATGAACTGCTCGCTTCAGGTCCTTCCACAACATTTCGATTGGATTAAGGTCAGGACTTTGACTTGGCCATTCCAAAACATTAACTTTATTCTTCTTTAACCATTCTTTGGTAGAACAACTTGTGTGCTTAGGGTCGTTGTCTTGCTGCATGACCCACCTTCTCTTGAGATTCAGTTCATGGACAGATGTCCTGACATTTTCCTTTAGAATTCGCTGGTATAATTCAGAATTCATTCTTCCATCAATGATGGCAAGCCGTCCTGGCCCAGATGCAGCAAAACAGGCCCAAACCATGATACTACCACCACCATGTTTCACAGATGGGATAAGGTTCTTATGCTGGAATGCAGTGTTTTCCTTTCTCCAAACATAACGCTTCTCATTTAAACCAAAAAGTTTTATTTTGGTCTCATCCGTCCACAAAACATTTTTCCAATAGCCTTCTGGCTTGTCCACATGATCTTTAGCAAACTGCAGACGAGCAGCAATGTTCTTTTTGGAGAGCAGTGACTTTCTCCTTGCAACCCTGCCAAGCACACCATTGTTGTTCAGTGTTCTCCTGATGGTGGACTCATGAACATTAACATTAGCCAATGTGAGAGAGGCCTTCAGTTGCTTAGAAGGGTCCTTTGTGACCTCGCCGACTATTACACGCCTTGCTCTTGGAGTGATCTTTGTTGGTCGACCACTCCTGGGGAGGGTAACAATGGTCTTGAATTTCCTCCATTTGTACACAATCTGTCTGACTGTGGATTGGTGGAGTCCAAACTCTTTAGAGATGGTTTTGTAAGCTTTTCCAGCCTGATGAGCATCAACAACGCTTTTTCTGAGGTCCTCAGAAATCTCCTTTGTTCATGCCATCATACACTTCCACAAACATGTGTTGTGCAGATCAGACTTTGATAGATCCCTGTTCTTTAAATAAAACAGGGTGCCCACTCACTCCTGATTGTCATCCCATTGATTGAAAACACCTGACTCTAATTTCACCTTCAAATTAACTGCTAATCCTAGAGGTTCACATACTTTTGCCACTCACAGATATGTAATATTGGATCATTTTCCTCAATAAATAAATGATCAAGTATAATATTTTGTCTCATTTGTTTAACTGGGTTCTCTTTATCTACTTTTAGGACTTGTGTGAAAATCTGATGATGTTTTAGGTCATATTTATGCAGAAATGTACAAAATTCTAAAGGGTTCACAAACTTTCAAGCACCACTGTATGACTTGGTGGCTCATGTTTGAGTTAGTGTCTCATAATTACATCCTGGTATCTCAAGGATGAAGTAACATCTCATATTTAGGGTTTAGCATCTTGAAATTATGATAGTTATGAGACAATGCACAATATTATCAGTTGTAGCAGAACTGGGATGCTGTACTTTTGAGTGAAGTCGTTATTTGTGAGATATTTTTCAGATGGTCTTCCTGACTGTGCATCCGGCATGTTGTTAAAATCAGTGAAACGTTTCATTACAGTCGGCAGGATTAGTCAGTGCCGGGGAAAATAGTAAACAATGCAAATCAGTTCATTAAAAAGCGCATTTTGAAATTACAGGATTAAGCCCCGTCATTACGTTAATTTGTGACGGTAATCATAGAGAAGGATTTAACAGCGTCATAATGTGATGGCAAAAGCAGATTGCTGTGAAGGCGTCGTTAGCTTCTTAATGTCGCGATCATGGCAGGTGGGCTAGCAGAGCTCTGATATGTTTTTAATGGACTTGTTTTCATTTGGCACGCTGTGCTTCTTACATTTAAATCACACCCTTAATCGCAGGTCTGTTAGTGAACAAATTGGCCGTGGTGAACTTTAGCCTTCCTGATTTCACTTGGCCGTTTTAGGACGAGTCTGGAGATTATCTTCAAGGTAAAAACAAGCTTTGGGGTAGTTTTCTTTTGAGGTTATTATTTCTGTTGTCTCATGTTTGGTTCTTTAATTAGTCAGAGTGATCGTATGAGAATAATGAGAAGCTTTACTCTGGAAGCCAAAATGTAATTACACTGGACAGTGATAAATCCATCCATCCATTATCTGTAGCCGCTCATCCTGTACAGGGTCACAGGCGAGCTGGAGCCTATCCCAGCTGACTACGGGCGAAAGGCGGGGTACACCCTGGACAAGTCGCCAGGTCATCACAGGGCTGACACATAGACACAGACAACCATTCACACTCACATTCACACCTACGCTCAATTTAGAGTCACCAGTTAACCTAACCTGCATGTCTTTGGACTGTGGGGGAAACCGGAGCACCCGGAGGAAACCCACGCGGACACGGGGAGAACATGCAAACTCCGCACAGAAAGGCCCTCGCCGACCACGGGGCTCGAACCCGGACCTTCTTGCTGTGAGGCGACAGCGCTAACCACTACACCATTGTGCCGCCCCGTAGGCCGATAAGTATAATATTTAATTGCAATTAGTTGCCAATATGGGCAGCACAGTGGTGTAGTGGTTAGCACTGTTGCCTCACAGCAAGAAGGTCCGGGTTCGAGCCCCGGGGCCGGCGAGGGCCTTTCTGTGCGGAGTTTGCATGTTCTCCCCGTGTCCGCGTGGGTTTCCTCCGGGTGCTCCGGTTTCCTCCACAGTCCAAAGACATGCAGGTTAGGTTAACTGGTGACTCTAAATTGAGCGTAGGTGTGAATGTGAGTGTGAATGGTTGTCTGTGTCTATGTGTCAGCCCTGTGATGACCTGGCGACTTGTCCAGGGTGTACCCCGCCTTTCACCCGTAGTCAGCTGGGGTAGGCTCCAGCTTGCCTGCGACCCTGTAGAACAGGATAAAGCGGCTACAGATAATGAGATGAGATGAGACTTATCGGCCTATTTGGTGTTTAGCCGTGTTGAATTTAGTTCGTTTGGTCCACGGCAGGCGTCGCTTATCCGCACGATCTTCACGAGACTTGTGCGAGACTTCGAAACGTGAAGTGTCAGCCAGGTGTCAGTGCTGCCATTTTGAAAACTGTTTTCCAAACGAAATATTGCACAAAAACGAGTTTAAATGACGATTACTGCCTACTTTTTTCAAACTTTCCTGATTGCTATCAAAACAAACAAAACTTCCGGCTTGATTACATCAGCATTCGAAAGAGGGCGCGCGCGTCTTTTGACAACGTTGGCAGATGTTGGTCGCTTTGATTTCCGCTGTACGTTTTACTTCCGTGCTACGATGTCTCGCACAGGTCTCAACGAATCTCTTTTACAGCCATCGCTTTGACATATGGACTGATATATTACAGAGCATATTTCAAACACTCATAACTTGCTATAGCAGCGACAAAATAGCGATCAAAAATGCATTCCGATATTTAATAAAATGAGACAGATAGAATTTTGATGATAAAAAATGTGCCTTCAGTTCTCCTTTAAGTTTGTATTTTCTGCACAGGACAGATTTATTCATCGTTTTACAATATGACAGATTTCTTTGGGCTGTTGAGCTCAAACAGTGGAAAATATCAAATATTCATTGACTCCATTTGAAATTAAACACTCATTACATGCATGTTCTGCCTTTTTAGATGAATATTCATCATCATTCTGTTCTGACATTTTAATTTCAGAACTAAATACAGTGAGCAGAACAGAAAACAAATCCCTTACAGACACTAAACCGAGTGTGTATCTGTGTCGAGGATGAATGAAGTGAATAACTGACTCATCCAAACGCCATTAAGAGACATGAGGTGAAAACGGAGTCAACAGAGTTTGTTTACACTTTACAGATCATATGAAACTGCATAATATTCCACATCGGGAAAGACTGAGGACTCATTAGTCGAGTGTCACTGAAAGAATTTGACCTTGCCATGATTTTTATTGACTGAAATCATTTTTCACTCGACAATAAACGAAGAAATTATTCAGCCTTTTTTTTCCTCTCACTGTGTCCTCAAAGGCTTTCATCGCATTATTAGTGAGCATCATGTCAGGATTACAAAATGGCGGTTATTCAGGAATGAGTCTCTCTCACACACACACACACACACACACACACACACACACACACACTCTGCATCACCATCTTTCACTGGCTTGTAGACAGAAAGCTGAACTC
Source organism: Neoarius graeffei (assembly GCF_027579695.1). Classification (NCBI taxonomy): domain Eukaryota; kingdom Metazoa; phylum Chordata; class Actinopteri; order Siluriformes; family Ariidae; genus Neoarius; species Neoarius graeffei. The sequence continues at coordinate 5,137,060 of NC_083596.1, forward strand.
CATGACACTCGTTTAAGGTATAATTTATTTTCTAAGCAAATTAACTTGAATTTGAAAGAACACGAGGAAATGGCTGGTTATTGCTGCTCTAATTTAAGGGATAAAAGAAAAAAAAACAGTAAATATAACTATTTACTATATATATTATTGTTAAAATAATAGAATTATAATTAATATTAATATAAAAATCATATAATAATAATAATAATAATAATAATTAATATTAATATAAAAATAGATATATTACTATTTTACAATTTATATTTCATATTCTATTTTATACTAATACTAATTTTATATAACGCCAATTACATACAATGATCAAAAGCACTTTACAATGTCAAAAATAAATATCAATACAACCAATTATGTAAAAAAATAGCTAAAAATATATAATTAAAATACAATAAAAGATAAAATTAAGTACTTATATAATTAATAAAATAATACAATTTTATTATTATTTTATTAATTAATAATATAAAATACTTAAGACAAAGCTTAAATAAATTAAAAAAAACTTAATAAAATAAAATACTTATATAATTTACATTTTATAATTAAATACAATAATATTAATAATATATAATTTTTGTTTTATTAGTAAATACAACCCCGATTCCAAAAAAGTTGGGACAAAGTACAAATTGTAAATAAAAACGGAATGCAATGATGTGGAAGTTTCAAAATTCCATATTTTATTCAGAATAGAACATAGATGACATATCAAATGTTTAAACTGAGAAAATGTATCATTTAAAGAGAAAAATTAAGTGATTTTAAATTTCATGACAACAACACATCTCAAAAAAGTTGGGACAAGGCCATGTTTACCACTGTGAGACATCCCCTTTTCTCTTTACAACAGTCTGTAAACGTCTGGGGACTGAGGAGACAAGTTGCTCAAGTTTAGGGATAGGAATGTTAACCCATTCTTGTCTAATGTAGGATTCTAGTTGCTCAACTGTCTTAGGTCTTTCTTGTCGTATCTTCCGTTTTATGATGCGCCAAATGTTTTCTATGGGTGAAAGATCTGGACTGCAGGCTGGCCAGTTCAGTACCCGGACCCTTCTTCTACGCAGCCATGATGCTGTAATTGATGCAGTATGTGGTTTGGCATTGTCATGTTGGAAAATGCAAGGTCTTCCCTGAAAGAGACGTCGTCTGGATGGGAGCATATGTTGCTCTAGAACCTGGATATACCTTTCAGCATTGATGGTGTCTTTCCAGATGTGTAAGCTGCCCATGCCACACGCACTAATGCAACCCCATACCATCAGAGATGCAGGCTTCTGAACTGAGCGCTGATAACAACTTGGGTCGTCCTTCTCCTCTTTAGTCCGAATGACACGGTGTCCCTGATTTCCATAAAGAACTTCAAATTTTGATTCGTCTGACCACAGAACAGTTTCCACTTTGCCACAGTCCATTTTAAATGAGCCTTGGCCCAGAGAAGACGTCTGCGCTTCTGGATCATGTTTAGATACGGCTTCTTCTTTGAACTATAGAGTTTTAGCTGGCAACGGCGGATGGCACGGTGAATTGTGTTCACAGATAATGTTCTCTGGAAATATTCCTGAGCCCATTTTGTGATTTCCAATACAGAAGCATGCCTGTATGTGATGCAGTGCCGTCTAAGGGCCCGAAGATCACGGGCACCCAGTATGGTTTTCCGGCCTTGACCCTTACGCACAGAGATTCTTCCAGATTCTCTGAATCTTTTGATGATATTATGCACTGTAGATGATGATATGTTCAAACTCTCCAATTTTACACTGTCGAACTCCTTTCTGATATTGCTCCACTATTTGTCGGAGCAGAATTAGGGGGATTGGTGATCCTCTTCCCATCTTTACTTCTGAGAGCCGCTGCCACTCCAAGATGCTCTTTTTATACCCAGTCATGTTAATGACCTATTGCCAATTGACCTAATGAGTTGCAATTTGGTCCTCCAGCTGTTCCTTTTTTGTACCTTTAACTTTTCCAGCCTCTTATTGCCCCTGTCCCAACTTTTTTGAGATGTGTTGCTGTCATGAAATTTCAAATGAGCCAATATTTGGCATGAAATTTCAAAATGTCTCACTTTCGACATTTGATATGTTGTCTATATTCTATTGTGAATACAATATCAGTTTTTGAGATTTGTAAATTATTGCATTCCGTTTTTATTTACAATTTGTACTTTGTTCCAACTTTTTTGGAATCGGGGTTGTATATAACAAATAAAAAGTATACTTTGTTGTTTGGTTAATAAATTAAAATCACCATCATTGGCCAATCCCTGTGGAATAAAAGGACGCTAATCCCACTGTTGCAATTTATTTCTTACATAAAAATAAATTAAACTCACGCTCTTGTTTAGGGGGTCATTTCACCGAGAAATCTTCCCGGAAGACCGAGCTGCAATCTCAGAGCGTGGCTTGGTCGCCGCAGGTCGTACGCAGTCGACGGTTGACCGAGGGTTGGTCACGCCTTGGTCTTCCGTGGTTGCACGTGGTCGAGGAATGGTCTCCCTGACAAAGAGATCATAGCTCGGTTTTTTGACATGTCAAAAAACTGAGCCTCGACCTAAAAGTCGCAGAGAGAGCGTCGAAAGAGCGAACAAGGTCGAGGAAAGGACGCATTGGTCGAGAGACAATCGAGGTTAGAACGGGGATGAGTGATGCTCAGTCTTCTCAAGCGAGAACTGATTGCGTGCATGGTTGTGCTGCTCGGCCCGTCCTCGACACTCACTCGATCCGTGCGATCTAGCTTCACTCTTTTGCGATTAAGCCTCGATCCGTGCAACCTGTCCCAGACTTTCCCTAGACCCGTACGCTCCCTATTCTTCCCATGGGCACGATTGGATTCTAAAGAGGATTAAGGTGCGACCTACTTCAACCAATAAAGATCGACCATCGCTTAAGTTGCGACCTACCTTCGCCTAATCCTACGGTATTAAAGCTATGCATACTGAATGTCATATAAATAGGGCGCATAAAGAGGATTAAGGTGCAACCTACTTCAACCAATAAAGATCGACCATCGCTTAAGTTGCGACCTATCTTCACCTAATCCGATTAAGCTACGCCTACTGAACGTCATATAAATAGGGCGCAATAGCATGATGCAGAGCGATTGGGTCCATGTTGTCCCTTCGGAGGCTGGTCAAAAACTGATGGTTGGCTACCGATCGCCGGGCCTTTTTATACGGTCACAGTGGGTCGCGTGCAAATCCGGGCAACCGTGACAAATTTGCGCGTAGCTCAGGCGAGAATCTGTCTAGAAAAGATCGAGAATTGAGTGTACAGAGCGAGGCTAGAACGTTTATATCGCAGGCTAAATCGTATTGATCCAGGGTACGTTGCAACTCGTACGTAGCTAGATCGCCCAAGATTGAGCCTTGATCGGCCGAGGTCATGCACTTGCGAGGATAGATCACTGAGATCGACGCTATGTCGCAGATTGGTCGAACAGAACGAGCCTTGGTCGTGTTAAGATCGCATCAGATCGAGTGGATAGACGCAAGTAGAGCGTATGTAAAGCGTCTACAGAGCGTATAGGGCGCAGGTAGAGCGTACACATCGAAGGTTGAACGAGATAACATCGAACATAGAGCGTACACAGAAAATAATGGGTTTAGGTCACACAGATTTTGCCCTCAACTATGGGAAAACATAGCTGCAATCATAGTTGCGCGTGGCTGCGTGCGATTTTTCCAGATCGTACTCGGTGAAATGAAGGGCTTACTTTGTTTTGTTCAGTAGCTTCAGAAGGTTTCTGGTTTACCCACAGACTTAGTTTCAGACTTTTCAGAATGAGTAATAAAATACCTTTTCATCTTTTGTGAAATAATTCAGTCTGAGTCGGCTCTGTTTCTGCAGTAACTCTGAAGCTAAATGTTGGGTCAAACTGCAAACTTGCTCATTGTCCTTAATTTTTTTTTTTTTCTGTAAGCTGAAATCTGGCTGAACGAAGTGTATCTCCTGACATTTACTCCAGCTCAGGGTTTGTTGAATGCTGTTCTGTTTAAGACCGAGTTCATCCGCAGACTCTATTAAAAGATGGCAGACCGTTTTCCAGTCAGAATGGCTAATCGATACAGATCTTGGCCTTTCAAGCTGTAACAAGCGTGCCATTGGTATTGACGTTCTGAAATAACAAGTCAATTTGTTCAAAGGTTAGATTGGCCGTTCCGTCAGTGGTGGTGCGTGGTGAAAGCTCGTTTTCCTCCCGTTGGCTCTGAAGAGTCTGAACTCTGACTTCAGCTTCACTTTGGCGAACACACAGAGAACCCAAAGCCTGCAAGAGTTCACGCTAATTATAACGCGAATGCTAATGCAGTGCACACGGCGGGTGAGTGGAGTTTAGATTTCAGTCCGAGTTCAAGCAGATTGGAGAGGATACAAACAACACACAACACCATAAAACACACCACATACTGTACACTACACACACCACAACACAACACAACACGAGTTCAGTTCGAGTTCAGCAGATCAGAGAGGATACAACAACACAAACAACACACCACAAACACCACCATCACACAACACAACACAACACACGCCACCATATTACAGTTCATCGGATAGCTTGATCTATGTTTATTTACGAAACAAGAAGCAAACAAGAGAGAAAAGGAAATGAGAAAAAACTTGAGATGAGAAGAAATACTGCGACTAGAAAAGATGAAAAAAGAGAAAATGCAAAGAATTGACAGAAACTGAGACCAAACTATAAAAAAACAAAAAGCTACTGTATAAGACGTGGAGAGGAGAAGAGAGGAGAAAAGAGGAGAGGGGAAGAGAGACGATCGGAAACCAGAGGAGAGGAGAGGAGAGGAGAGGAGAGGAGAGGAGAGGAGAGGAGATTGGAAACCAGTAGGGAAGGGAGGAGAGGAGAAGAGAGGAGGTGAGAGGAGAGGGGAAGAGAGACGATCGGAAACTAGAAGAGAGGAGGAGAGGAGAGGAGAGGAGAGGAGAGGAGAGGAGAGGAGAGGAGAGGAGAGGAGAGGAGAGATGATTGGAAACCAGTAGGGAAGGGAGGAGAGGAGAAGAGAGGAGGAGAGAGGAGAGGGGAAGAGAGATGATCGGAAACCAGAAGAGAAGAGAGGAGAGGAGATGAACAGCAGATTGACAGAGATGTAAATAAATGATACAAGTTTAGAAAAATGATGAGAGAAAAGGAAATGAGAAAAGATGATGAATAAGAAAAAAACAATTGAGGAGTAGAGGAGAGATGACAAGAGAAGAAAAGAGAACATATAAGAAAAGAAAATAATAAAATGATGCAACAAGAGAACAGAAACAAGAGGAGGACGGGATATATCAGACAATCGGAGAAAATAAAAGAAAGTTAAAATACAGAAAAAGAGAAAAAAGAAAAGAACAAATGGAAATAAAGATGATAGAACATGAGGGCAGAAATAGGAGCAGGAGAGGAGAGAGGAGAGACGATTGGAGAAAAGAAAACAAGAGAAAAGGAAATGGAAAAGAAAGAAAGAAAGAAAGAAAGAAAGAAAGAAAGAAAGAAAGAAAGAATGAACAAAAAGGCAACCAGAGAAGAGAAGAATAACAAAAAGAGAGAGAAAAACAAAATGGCGGCGTGTGTTGCTGAACCAACCCAGGATGAAATAAAAACCTACTCGAAAACAAAACCCCCAAAATACAAAAACAAGCAACAAAATATGGAATAAAAGTATTTGATGGTAAGAACGTATCTTTTTTCCCAAAGAATTATTATTATTATATAATTTTTCTAGCCTGGCAAGCCAGACTAAATGTGAATATTTAGTCTGGCCTCGATCCGTAGACATTTCTGAAGGGTGTAGGAGGAACAAACCGCTGTCTTTCAAACTGTCTCTGTGCGTATAGGCCAACGCTCTGACCAATCAGCGCAACAGTGACTGTGACGTAGTCAGAGCGACAGAAAGCAGTGGGGGAGGCCTTGAAATAAATAATTTTTCAAAATGCGTATTAATTAATAAACAGGTTCTAGATATTAAGAAGTTTGGAGATAATGACCACAAGTTTGGAGTCTGTACCACATACTTAACATACACTCATTTTTTTTTCCAAGGGTTTTTCAAGGGTTTGCGTAAACTCTTTTTGAGAGTTTTTATTTAGTGGTGTTTGGTGAAATAATTTCCCTTAAATTTAAAATAACGGGAAAATAAGAAACAATCAAAAAGTAATGTTTCAAAGCTGTTTATTAATTCTTCGTACTGCACAAACTAGCCCCATCCTTTTGGCGACGAGCGGAGCCAGCTGGTAGATCAGACTTTTGCCATAGCCGGTCGGCAAAACAGCGAAAACGTCCTTCTTGAAAAGGAATGAGCGGAGAGCCTCTTCCTGCTCATGTTTCAACGAAAACTCCAAGTCTAATTCTTCTAAAACTGATTCCAAAGCGAGTCAAACGCGCGCTGTTCACTAGCCGTAGCCATCTTTCCTGTTGTGCTTTCTCCAGCGTCGCGCAGCTTTGTCGTCACTCCTGCAAAAGCCCGCCCAAAGAATCCAAACAAAAACCTTGCGTTGTGATTGGCGGGCACGATTTGATGCCCGGGGTGTTTTTGTTTATATGGTGCGAGGCTAGACCCACTCGCTAGGCAAAAATATTTTTGGCCGCTAGGCGGGTGGGTCTAGTTTACTAGGCTATAATTTTTCATAAATTGCTCCTGGCATTTTGCCGGTTTGTTTATATTCCAAGTGGAAATGATTGCGTCAGATGTTTTGTATAAAGTTTTTATTTCTCGAATTTGCAAAAAATAAAAATGCTCCGTTTCTCAAATTCCAGTGACTGTGGAGAGAATAAAACAATTATTCCACTCAATCTCGTCGTTATCTTTATTTGATAACTTTTTGAACTCTGTTTGCAGTAAATTCAACAACATAATTATATGGGATGACTTTAACCTTGGGCCAATTCCTTGGGAGGCTCCTGATTGTGCTACTGGTAAAAATGAGTTATTGTTTGTAGATGCGCTAAATGATTATTCCTTGATACAGCTGAACCGCAATCCTACACGCGGCAAAAGTATTCTCGACCTAGTTATCACGAGCGCTCCTGAACACATCGTTGTGAGTGATGTATTGTCTGTAAAACAATCGGGGCTCTTCACAGATCATTGCACAGTTCTCTTTGAATATAATACCTTTTTAAAGGCACCTGCTAAAGTTCATCGATCTGTTTTTGACTACGGTAAGGCCGATTTTGAAGGTCTTCGCGCAGCATTGTTAGCAATTAATCTTTCTTCATATATAAACATCTCATCTCATCTCATTATCTCTAGCCGCTTTATCCTTCTACAGGGTCGCAGGTGAGCTGGAGCCTATCCCAGCTGACTACGGGCGAAAGGCGGGGTACACCCTGGACAAGTCGCCAGGTCATCACAGGGCTGACACATAGACACAGACAACCATTCACACTCACATTCACACCTACGCTCAATTTAGAGTCACCAGTTAACCTAACCTGCATGTCTTTGGACTGTGGGGGAAACCGGAGCACCCGGAGGAAACCCACGCGGACACGGGGAGAACATGCAAACTCCACACAGAAAGGCCCTCGCCGGCCACGGGGCTCGAACCCGGACCTTCTTGCTGTGAGGCGACAGCGCTAACCACTACACCACCGTGCCGCCCATATATAAACAATGATGATATAAATTCTGACTGGAAGCAGTGGAAAGACGCTTTCCTTGCTGCTGTGTCTGATTTTATTCCATCTAAGACGCTTAAGGGTCGTAATCCTGTAACATGGATCAACGGAACTATTCTGAACTTGATCAGAAAGAAGAATTCTGTTAGGCAAAAGCTGAAGAAGTCACCTACAAATTACCTCAAGGAGAAGTTCAGGGTACTACGATCTGAGATAAAGCGCATGCTCCGAGAGCGTCGCGAACAGTTTTTTGCCTCTCTCGAGTCAAACAGTATTACTAATCCTAAGCATCTTTGGTCTATCTTGAAGCACAGCTCCAAATCTCATACTCTCCTGAATTTTGTTTCTGCACCAGCTGGGTCAAATACAACCAATGACCTCGGTCTACGACAGTCATCCAGACCAACAGCTGAGGACCCGCGAGGAATTGCTAACCTGTTTAACTCATATTTCGCATCTGTCTTTACTCATGAGGACCAGTCAGATGACTATCCAGTTCCACCAGGACCTTCCATTATGTCTGAGTTAAGTCTTACAACCAGCAAAGTGCAGTTAATATTCAAGAGTCTCGATGTTACCAAAGCTACAGGGCCAGATGGCATTCCAGCTAGGCTGCTTAGGGAAACAGCCACTGAGATTGCGCCATCTCTCTGTAAGCTGTTTAATAAGTCTCTGGGATCTGGAACCATTCCACAGGAATGGAAGGAGGCTAATGTGGTTCCAGTGTTCAAGAGAGGTGAGGCTGAGCAGGTTGAAAACTATCGCCCAATATCCTTGCTGTCGTTGGTTTCTAAAGTGTTGAAGAGATGTGTGCTTAGCAGCTTTAAGGACCATCTGCATGAGGTCATCAAGTCATGCCAACATGGGTTTATAAAGGGTAAATCTTGCACCTCTAACCTTTTAGAAGTGCTTGACTATATTGGCTCAATGCTGGATAATGGGAGGCAGATTGATGTTGTATACAGTATATGGATATGTCGAAGGCGTTTGATAAGGTCTGTCATCGCCGTTTGCTGCTCAAGCTATGCCAATTCGGGTTTGGTGGAAGTCTTTTTCAGTGGTTTCAATCTTACCTCTCTGACCGTTGTCAGCGTGTTACTGTGCTTGGTGCCACATCAGATCCTCTTCAAGTCTCTTCCGGAGTGCCTCAGGGTTCTATTCTAGGCCCGGCTCTGTTTCTGATTTACGTAAATGATCTTCCAAATGGGGCGGCACAGTGGTGTAGTGGTTAGCGCCGTCGCCTCACAGCAAGAAGGTCCGGGTTCGAGCCCCGTAGCCGGCAAGGGCCTTTCTGTGCGGAGTTTGCATGTTCTCCCCGTGTCTGCGTGGGTTTCCTCCGGGTGCTCCGGTTTCCCCCACAGTCCAAAGACATGCAGGTTAGGTTAACTGGTGACTCTAAATTGAGCGTAGGTGTGAATGTGAGTGTGAATGGTTGTCTGTGTCTATGTGTCAGCCCTGTGATGACCTGGCGACTTGTCCAGGGTGTACCCCGCCTTTCGCCCGTAGTCAGCTGGGATAGGCTCCAGCTTGCCTGTGACCCTGTAGAACAGGATAAAGTGGCTAGAGATAATGAGATGAGATGAGATCTTCCAGATGCAGTTACAACAAGCCATGTAGCCATGTTTGCCGACGACACGAAGCTTTACCGGGAAATCAAAGGTCTTGCGGATGTCAATGCTCTCCAATTAGATCTGGATCGCCTAGGCGCATGGTCGAACGAATCTGGCCTCATGTTCAATGAGAGCAAGTGCAAGCATCAAACTATCACCAGGAAGATCAAGCCCATCAAGTCATCATACTATGTTAAGAACAATCCCTTCAAGACAGTGACCACCGAGAGGGATCTGGGGGTAACTGTGTCAAGTAGCATCCCGTGGAACCAGCAAGTTTTAGAGCAGACCTCTCGTGCTAATAGGCTGTTGGGCTATATTAAGAGAAATACAAGATTTATTCAGTCAGTTCATATTAGGAAGATTGTGTACCTTACATTAGTTAGACCTCTCTTTGGTTATGCTACCCGAATCTGGGCACCACAATTTATAGATCTTATCATTAGAATAGAATGCACTCAAAGACGTGCAACTAAATATATTCTTAAGTTACCATTTAAATGTACAGAGACATATAGTGATAGGTTAAAAGCATTACATCTTATTCCAATTACCTATTGGCATGAGTGTATCTTCCTTTGTTCTGCCTGCTTTTTGATTTACTCGACCTACAAGGTCCTCAAATAGTAATGTAATAAAGTATAATGTCCAGAAATGTAAAACATCTACTTATCAAAAATCATTTGTAGTCAGGGCTACTAGAATTTGGAACACTCTTGCTGAGGAACCGAACTTGAATATGGACAATCTTAGCTCTTTTAAACGCGTAATGCTTAATTATTATTTTTGTGCTTTAAATAACTATGATTGTGACAATCCTTGCACCTTTAAATCGATATGCCTTAAATGTAACCTGGCACGTAGCCTTGCACGCCCTGTATCATGCTGTCAGTAATTTGAATATTATATGTGGTTTTTTTTATTTATTTTTTTATATTATGGGTCCACAGTAATTGGCTTTGGCTGTTGTGGTCACCCAGCCTGTGTTTGTTTTTATAAGTGTGTTAAATTTTATACCTTTTTATTTTTTGTGTGTGTTGTAATGGCGAAGCTCATCTCATCTCATCTCATTATCTCTAGCCGCTTTATCCTGTTCTACAGGGTCGCAGGCGAGCTGGAGCCTATCCCAGCTGACTATGGGCGAAAGGCGGGGTACACCCTGGACAAGTCGCCAGGTCATCACAGGGCTGACACATAGACACAGACAACCATTCACACTCACATTCACACCTACGCTCAATTTAGAGTCACCAGTTAACCTAACCTGCATGTCTTTGGACTGTGGGGGAAACCGGAGCACCCGGAGGAAACCCACGCGGACACGGGGAGAACATGCAAACTCCACACAGAAAGGCCCTCGCCGGCCACGGGGCTCGAACCCAGGACCTTCTTGCTGTGAGGCGACAGCGCTAACCACTACACCACCGTGTCATCCCAATGGCGAAGCTAATAAAATAAAAAATAAAATAAACATGGATTATAGACAACTTAGTGCTACACAACTCATCAGCTATCAGCTCATGTACGACTCAATTTCGTGAAATAACTGTTAATTATATCACCTGGACAGCTTTTATGGGGTGATGGGGAGGGAGGTGTGAAAACTTTTGCACATATATACTCTGAAATGCACTGGATTTCCAAACCCTTAGTCTAGTTTAGTGCTAGTTTCAGATTGTTATCTACGGAAGAAAACACTGTGTGCTGTGCTGTTATAGGAAAATAATCAACAGTGCCGTGGTGTGATGAAGCGTATCTGCTGATAGCTATGTTAATGTTGTGATCTTGAACGTCCATGAAACGTGTTAGTTCACGTTATTACTGACATTATAGCAGCTATAAACAGTCGTTCCCTCACCAGCGTATCATATTAGTGAGAAACCACAAAACAAGAGTGAACTCTTCTGTCCTGAAGATGAGAGAAATATTTCAGTTTTACGTCCGACACTGGAGACTCCTTCCTTAAATGTGAAACAAACATCTTGCTCGAGAAAACTTCATAATGTCAACAATTACACGTGTTTACGCACACCATCTGTCGTAGACGTCCCTATGAATGAGCTGTTACTATGGAAATGATGATGTATTAGAATTTGCATATAACTGTGTGATTTGCAGCTGAGCTACAGTCAGGGCTGCTGTTACAGAAAACTAATCAACGCCACCTCATCTCACCTTCTGACCAATCAGAATCCGGACTGCTCGGAGTCTCGGGTTGAGTGTCTGGTCTGTATTGTGTGTTGGTGAGTAAATACAAAGAAGCGGTCCTGCTTTGAGACATTGTCCGTGAAGATTTCTGTAGAAAAATGTCCCTGACACTGACAAAGGTCAGCATGACCTTTAAAGCATTCACAGGCAAGAGAGAGAGACAAATAGAGAGAGAGAGAGAGAGAGAGAGAGACACAGATAGAGAGAGAGACACAGATAGAGAGAGAGAGAGAGAGACAGATAGGCAGAGAGAGAGAGAGAGAGATAGACAGAGAGAGACATACAGAGAGAGAGATAAAGAGATAGAGTGCAAGTGCACAATCACTGTTCTTAATGCCTCGGTCACAACCGTCTGTACGTGCTCCTACGGCCGGTCTACGTGCAAAAAACGCAAGAAACGCACGGAGGGCGCGCGTGAAAGGCCTGAAGGGCGCGCATGTGATGTGCTGATTTTTGAGCCGTAGACTGGCCGCAGACCGGCCACAGAGGTTCTTTGTCATGTCAAACAAACTCTCTGGGCGCTTACGTTTTTTTCAGGTTGCAAGACAAACTTACGGCCAGCGTGTGTCTTTCTCCACAAACAAAAAAAAAACCGCAGCGATTTGGGAAACGCCAAAAATCGCACAGCCAAAAATTCGTACGTCCGGTTGTGACCTAGGCTTAAAGGAGAGACGCAGAGCCTTTATTTTTAACTACATTTCTGAGTGGATAGTATCTCCATCCTTGACTCTTGTATGCTGCATAAATGGGAATAAAAAAAATCTATTTTTGAAAGTTAAAATCGACCGCAAAGTTGGCATTGGCGCTGCCCTGCTGAGCCAGCCAGCCCTGAGCGCGTGACGTCACTGCGGTAACCGGTTTTAAGGCCAAAGCCTTTGACAGCTATAGACCAAAGTCATATAAATAAAAATTTATGGTGAAAGTAAGAAATACCGTTACCGACTTGCTTGAACAAGTTGGTAACGGTATTTCTTACTTTCACTGTAAATTTTTATTTATATAAATAGTTCCTAAGACTGATTTGACTTCATTGATTGTGGGTTGACTCTCATTAAAACAGGATAGGTGTTATAACTTATGCAACATACATGTACATGCATGCATTTTCACTGATAAAACGTAAAAGGCTCATGAAATAATCAGATGAACTGAGACAATCACATTCTGAAGCAAATTAAATAATCTTATACCGGTAACTTAAACACACAATACAAGTTACATGTATTAATCTACAACCCCGATTCCAAAAAAGTTGGGACAAAGTACAAATTGTAAATAAAAACAGAATGCAATAATTTACAAATCTCAAAAACTGATATTGTATTCACAATAGAACATAGACAACATATCAAATGTCAAAAGTGAGACTTTTGGAAATTTCATCCCAAATATTGGCTCATTTGAAATTTCATGACAGCAACACATCTCAAAAAAGTTGGGACAGGGGCAATATGAGGCTGGAAAAGTTAAAGGTACAAAAAAGGAACAGCTGGAGGACCAAATTGCAACTCATTAGGTCAATTGGCAATAGGTCATTAACATGACTGGGTATAAAAAGAGCATCTTGGAGTGGCAGCGGCTCTCAGAAGTAAAGATGGGAAGAGGATCACCAATCCCCCTAATTCTGCGCCGACAAATAGTGGAGCAATATCAGAAAGGAGTTCGACAGTGTAAAATTGCAAAGAGTTTGAACATATCATCATCTACAGTGCACAATATCATCAAAAGATTCAGAGAATCTGGAAGAATCTCTGTGCGTAAGGGTCAAGGCCGGTAAACCATACTGGGTGCCTGTGATCTTCGGGCCCTTAGACGGCACTGCATCACATACAGGCATGCTTCTGTATTGGAAATCACAAAATGGGCTCAGGAATATTTCCAGAGAACATTATCTGTGAACACAATTCACCGTGCCATCCGCCGTTGCCAGCTAAAACTCTATAGTTCAAAGAAGAAGCCGTATCTAAACATGATCCAGAAGCGCAGACGTCTTCTCTGGGCCAAGGCTCATTTAAAATGGACTGTGGCAAAGTGGAAAACTGTTCTGTGGTCAGACGAATCAAAATTTGAAGTTCTTTATGGAAATCAGGGACGCCGTGTCATTTGGACTAAAGAGGAGAAGGACGACCCGAGTTGTTATCAGCGCTCAGTTCAGAAGCCTGCATCTCTGATGGTATGGGGTTGCATTAGTGCGTGTGGCATGGGCAGCTTACACATCTGGAAAGACACCATCAATGCTGAAAGGTATATCCAGGTTCTAGAGCAACATACGCTCCCATCCAGACGACGTCTCTTTCAGGGAAGACCTTGCATTTTCCAACATGACAATGACAAACCACATACTGCATCAATTACAGCATCATGGCTGTGTAGAAGAAGGGTCCGGGTACTGAACTGGCCATCCTGCAGTCCAGATCCTTCACCCATAGAAAACATTTGGCGCATCATAAAACGGAAGATACGACAAAAAAGACCTAAGACAGTTGAGCAACTAGAATCCTACATTAGACAAGAATGGGTTAACATTCCTATCCCTAAACTTGAGCAACTTGTCTCCTCAGTCCCCAGACGTTTACAGACTGTTGTAAAGAGAAAAGGGGATGTCTTACAGTGGGAAACATGGCCTTGTCCCAACTTTTTTGAGATGTGTTGTTGTCATGAAATTTAAAATCACCAAATTTTTCTCTTTAAATGATACATTTTCTCAGTTTAAACATTTGATATGTCATCTATGTTCTATTCTGAATAAAATATGGAATTTTGAAACTTCAACATCATTGCATTCCGTTTTTATTTACAATTTGTATTTTGTCCCAACTTTTTTGGAATCAGGGTTGTAAATGTAGGTAAACGATGTCTTGGTTTTGTTGGGTTATTTTATCCAAATGAGAGTCGGAGCTTACCCGTCTGTATTCTCGCTTCTTGAAGGCCGATCTTGTGGCTGATTGTTTTGAAACAATTTGACTTTCAGTTGTTCGTTCAGTTCTCCGTTCATTTGCTTCTTCCACGTAAGGGCGAGCTGGCAGCAATATCCAGTTTAGAAATCAGATGGCTGCTCCAGTCATTCTCTCCATACTGTGTACTCCGCCATTACTGCTTGGCTCAGGTAATTACTAAAACCCGGGATCGAACGGGATGTCACCAGTTTTAGCAACAACCGCGGGGAGGTCACTGCCCGAGCGATATGTTCCGTCCCGTTTCGTCTCAGGTTTTAGCAACAACCCTTGGCTCACTCCAGGAGAACTGGTGCAACTGAACTCACTTAAAAAATAAATAAATACTTTCCTTTTCTTATAGTTTTCCTTTCCTTTAATTGTTGGTACTGCACCCTCTTTCAATACGGACTTATAGTCAACGCTCCTCAACAGATCAGAGGTCTCGTACGAGTCTTCAGTAAAATGTGCAGAGCAGAGGCGAGGCCACTTCATAGGTGCCCAATGTGCCCATGAACTTCTCGCAAAACGTGTCCAAATCTTTGTAGTTTGAACATTCTTGGGTCATGAATGCAATGTAAATCCAACTTCTGTTGTGTTGCTGCACCGGCCAGCAACACATGTATGTGGCATGGCGATAAATTCGCTCAAAATGGAGGATCGGAGTTGCAGTCAGCTCTGTGTTTTAGTATTACGGAAGTGGCGATGAGACTGATAGACTTCCTGCTGTGACATCACGGACATCAAAGTCATTCACTCAGACCGCTACCTTTATAAATCACTTTAATCATAAAAATTGCTATATTAGATTTATTGTTAGCACTTAAAACTATTCCTGTGCCATTTTTGAGGTCTCAAGGCATTTATAAACGAAAGTGAGTCCATGGCTCTGCGTATCTGCTTTAAGTAAAGGACACACACTCAGAGTTAATCGCGGGACGTGTAGCAACAAAACCCAGTGCGAGTCCTCAGCTTGTTATCGGGTCTCAAATTACGTCACTCTTCAGCAACATTCGCTGCTGTTTTTGTTTGTTTGTTTGTTTGTTTGTTTTGGTCCCTCTGTCGCATCCTTATCACACCTTTACTCAGTGAATCGTTCTCTTTCACAACAACCAGAGAACCATTGAAGGAAATGTCTCACAAATAAACAAATTGAGCTAAAAGTCGGTCTTTATGTCTGTCCTTTATAAAAAAGCTGCATGTTGAATTTGTTCTTAATAATATAACCAGTAAAGTGATATGAAAATCGATGGGACTGTTTTTAGTCAGGGAGGCCGCCATAACTCCATCGTATGTGATGTCATTTTCCGCGAGCACAGCGGAGGTGAACAAGTGCATGCTGTACTAGACTATAGTATAATATTATGGTCGAGCGTATTATGGTCTCAGTTAATTTGTTTGCATTTCTGCACAAATATTATGGCAATGCAGGATTAGAAAAGGAATCAGAATAAAGCAGTGGTGAGTTTATTGTCTGTTTATTTAAAAATACATTGACCTGCTTATCTTCTATCCGTTTGATGCGTGTCACAGTGTGCTGTCGGTGTTTTGTGGTGAAACAAAGTCGGGATCGCGTCTGGCTTCAGTTGTCGTTTCTGCCTCGTGTCTCGCTTCTTCCCAGTGATTTTTTTTCATCCAAGTCCTCCACAAATCCACAATCTTCTGTAAAATGCTCAAGGGACAATTCGCTGCTTTTTCCAGGAGTAAAGTTTTCTCGCTTTACTTGATGAAGCCACTCGGACAAACGTCTCGGATCCAGGACGGAACAAGGAAGACGTGCGGAATCCTACGTCATGCGGCGCTGCCCTTGTTTTCATCTCCTAATACATCCATCCAATGTCTCTGGCTAATCCAGTACGGCCACGCCCGGGGAAATGACGCAACGGACTGATGTTACAACTTTAATTTTTTTTAAGCTAAAGTCCACTTATTTATTTATTTTTTCATCTAGAACATCTTCTATTAATGTATAATGATGATATTTCATAAACCCGTAATTTCAAAATTTCCTGATTAATCATTTTAAGGCTTCTAGATTTAAACTTAAAAGGATATACCGGTACACTACTGTTCAAAAGTTTGGGGTCACCCAGACAATTTTGTGTTTTCCATGAAAAGTCACACTTTTATTTCCCACCATAAGTTGTAAAATGAATAGAAAATATAGTCGAGACATTTTTCTGGCCATTTTGAGCATTTAATCGACCCCACAAATGTGATGCTCCAGAAACTCAATCTGCTCAAAGGAAGGTCAGTTTTATAGCTTCTCTAAAGAGCTCAACTGTTTTCAGCTGTGCTAACATGATTGTACAAGGGTTTTCTAATCATCCATTAGCCTTCTGAGGCAATGAGCAAACACATTGTACCATTAGAACACTGGAGTGAGAGTTGCTGGAAATGGGCCTCTATACACCTATGGAGATATTGCACCAAAAACCAGACATTTGCAGCTAGAATAGTCATTTACCACATTAGCAATGTATAGAGTGGATTTCTGATTAGTTTAAAGTGATCTTCATTGAAAAGAACAGTGCTTTTCTTTCAAAAATAAGGACATTTCAAAGTGACCCCAAACTTTTGAACAGTAGTGTGTATATATATATATATATATATATATATATATATATATATATATATATATATATATATATATATATATCTCCGACACAACATTAAACAGATCTTAGCTTTCCAGAACATTCTCTATTTCAATCCCTAACATTAGAAATAAGATTAAATCTAAGCTTAACATTTAGAAATCATGGATCTACAGTGGTGCTTGAAAGTTTGTGAACCCTTTATAATTTTCTATATCTCTGCATAAATATGACCTAAAACATCATCAGATTTTCACACAAATCCTGAAAGTAGATAAAGAGAACCCAGTTAAACAAATTAGACAAAAATATTATACTTGGTTATTTATTCATTGAGGAAAATGATCCAGTATTACATATCTGTGAGTGGCAAAAGTATGTGAACCTCTAGTCATGAACCAGTGATTTCAAGGTGAAAATAGAGTCAGGTGTTTTCAATCAATGGGATGACAATCAGGTGTGAGTGGGCACCCTGTTTTATTTAAAGAACAGGGATCTATCAAAGTCTGATCTTCACAACACATGTTTCTGGAAGTGTATCATGGCACGAACAAAGGAGATTTCTGAGGACCTCAGAAAAAGTGTTGTTGATGCTCATCAGGCTGGAAAAGGTTACAAAACCATCTCTAAAGAGTTTGGACTCCACCAATCCACAGTCAGACAGATTGTGTACAAATGGAGGAAATTCAAGACCATTGTTACCCTCCCCAGGAGTGGTCGACCAACAAAGATCACTCCGAGAGCAAGGCGTGTAATAGTCGGTGAGGTCATAAAGGACCCCAGGGCAACTTCCAAGCAACTGAAGGCCTCTCTCACATTGGCTAATGTTAATGTTCATGAGTCCACCATCAGGAGAACACTGAACAACAATGGTGTGCATGGCAGGGTTGCAAGGAGAAAGCCACTGCTCTCCAAAAAGAACATTGCTGCTCGCCTGCAGTTTGCTAAAGATCACGTGGACAAGCCAGAAGGCGATTGAAGAAATGTTTTGTGGACGGATGAGACCAAAATAGAACTTTTTGGTTTAAATGAGAAGCGCTATGTTTGCAGAAAGGAAAACACTGCATTCCAGCATAAGAACCTTATCCCATCTGTGAAACATGGTGGTGGTAGTATCATGGTTTAGGTCTGTTTTGTTGCATCTGGGCCAAGACGGCTTGCCGTCATTGATGGAACAATGAATTCTGAAATATACCAGTGAATTTTAAAGGAAAATGTCAGGACATCTGTTCATGAACTGAATCTCAAGAGAAGGTGGGTCATGCAGCAAGACAACGACCCTAAGCACACAAGTCGTTCTACCAAAGAATGGTTAAAGAAGAATAAAGTTAATGTTTTGGAATGGCCAAGTCAAAGTCCTGACCTTAATCCAGGCGAAATGTTGTGGAAGGACCTGAAGCGAGCAGTTCATGTGAGGAAACCCACCAACATCCCAGAGTTGAAGCTGTTCTGTACGGAGGAACGGGCTAAAATTCCTCCAAGCCGGTGTGCAGGACTGATCAACAGTTACCGCAAACGTTTAGTTACAGTTATTGCTGCACAAGGGGGTCACACCAGATACTGAAAGCAAAGGTTCACATACTTTTGCCACTCACAGATATGTAATATTGGATCATTTTCCTCAATAAATAAATGACCAAGTATAATATTTTTGTCTCATTTGTTTAACTGGGTTCTCTTTATCTACTTTTAGGACTTGTGTGAAAATCTGATGATGTTTTAGGTCATATTTATGCAGAAAGATAGAAAATTCTAAAGGGTTCACAAACTTTCAAGCACCACTGTATGGCTCTGGAAACCTTTAAAAAGGGTCTGTGTTAAACTCTACATCACAGCTGAGTGTATTAAAATATCAAAGAATGGAAAAAAGAGAGATAGAGAACTCACTTTTCTTCTTCTCATGATGTTGAGTAAAGCTGGATGATGGAGATTTAGATTCTTGATGAGGTTCATGTTAACAGGGTTGTGTGAATGAGCCGAAATGTAGGTTTTGGGGTAAAACGGCGCTAAAATGGACGACTCATGGAAAACGAAATTCCAAGGATGAGACGTTAAATAGATTTAGACATTAATTTTAAGAAACATTCTCCAATTCTTAAAGTCCTTTAATGATTCGATTTTCAAGGGAAAATGAGCCGGGACCCTAAATGCTGTTTTTTTTTTTGTTTGTTTGTTTATTTGTTTTTTTTTTAATGTTTATTTTTTTCTGAACCATTCACATCTCTTGTTGTTTAAAGCGTCTCTCTCTTTCCTTTCCATCCTGTATGGTGTAACTGTAATATGAGTGAACAGACTGATCTCTGAGTCAGACTTAAACATCAGAAAGAAAGTGCATGAGTGTGATATAAATAATGTTAATGCTTAGCCAAACTCTATCTTCGCTGCATATCTATCGTCTCTATAGCCCATTTCCTCCACGCCGGCCGTATATCTGCCAATGCGTTCGTGTTCCAGCTTGAAGTTTATGTCGCATTGATTTCACACCGCGATTGCATCTGCATAAAGCGCATTCCTAGCTGCAGATAAAGAGGAAGAGAGACAGCTCTGTCTGCAGCCAGGAGCTTTCGTAAGCACTTTCAATCCCGCAGTACTGCAGACGTCAGGAGGGGAAATTAAGTAGATCAGAAAATTATGCAGGCTTTGCCTCTTATAGGATGCTGGGAGTGTGTAAAGCCTGACGACTGCATTATTATTATCTCATCTCATTATCTGTAGCCGCTTTATCCTGTTCTACAGGGTCTCAGGCGAGCTGGAGCCTATCCCAGCTGACTACGGGCGAAAGGCGGGGTACACCCTGGACAAGTCGCCAGGTCATCACAGGGCTGACACATAGACACAGACAACCATTCACACTCACATTCACACCTACGGTCAATTTAGAGTCACCAGTTAACCTAACCTGCATGTCTTTGGACTGTGGGGGAAACCGGAGCACCCGGAGGAAACCCACGCGGACACGGGGAGAACATGCAAACTCCACACAGAAAGGCCCTTGCCTTATGTCTTTTTTAAAATGTATTAATTTATTAATTAATAAATAAATGAATGAATGATATGGATGCAAGTGTTTTACTGGGAAATATGCCACTCATATTTTTCATCCGGGAGACGGCTGTAACTTGGGGGAAGCCATGGCCTAAAGATTAGAGAAGCAGCTTGGGGACCAAAAGGTCACCAGTTTGATTCCCTGGACAAGCAGGAATGGCTGAAGTGCTATGGGTATGTTGTATGCCTCTCTGGGTAAGAGCATCTGCTAAATCCCAATAATGTAATCTAACATGGAGAACCAAAACTATGATATAATATCTGTCACTCGTGAGGAAATCGATGAGTGAGTTGTTTTGATAAATTTTGGGACTTTGTGAATGTGTCGATATAATAAAAAGAAAATCATATGTTGCCTTGAAGATATGAAGTTTATCGTCTCATGTGGAAAAATTAAGGGCGGCACGGTGGTGTAGTGGTTAGCGCTGTCGCCTCACAGCAAGAAGGTTCCGGGTTTGAACCCAGCAGCCGGCGAGGACCTTTCTGTGTGGAGTTTGCATGTTGTCCGCGTGGGTTTCCTCCGGGTGCTCCGGTTTCCCCCACAGTCCAAAGACATGCAGGTTAGGTTAACGTGGGGCGGCCTTGGGCAGAAGTGCCCTTGAGCAAGGTACCGAACCCATGACGGCGCTCTGGTGTGGCTGCTCACTGCTCTGAGTGTGTGCGTGTGTTCACTGCTTCAGATGGGTTAAATGCAGAGGATGAATTTCACTGTGCTTGAAGTGTGCATGTGACGAATAAAGGTTTCTTCTTCTTCTTAAAATTCTCATTTTTCATATGAAATACATCGCGGATCTGAGTGACATATGTAAATAATATCGGCTGGCTTTTTTTCATGGTATATCAGATATATTCCATTCAGCTCGCACGATACTGAATGAACGAGTCAAAGACGAGTAGCTGAATAGAATATATCTGATAGACCATGAAAAAAAGCCAACCATTATTATTATTATTATTATTATTATTATTATTATACAAACACATTCCTTTCAGGTGTTCAACGCGTCTTTCTCTTTCAAAATTCTCTCAAAATCTTCTGTATTTAACAAAGCAAGCCTGGCGGCCATGTTTGTTTACAAACTGTCACAGTTGCTCACTCACTAGCGTGGAAGTTTTATGTCTCTGATGCGTGACGTCATGTTGTCTTGACAATCATGCAATATCGTAAACCGTATTCAACGCTCATTCTCCATTGTGTATTGTGATGTAATACACGTAGGATAAGCGATATGCTAACAATATTGCATGCTATCAAACCAAATGAATGAAACCTGCTAGAAGGGAATAGAACACGTGGTTTTATTCCATGGAAAAAGTGTCCTGTGTGTATAATATTTCCTGGCATTTCACTTTGATGATGTCACTCCCAGTGTTTTCCTGCTGACTAGACACGCACTGGCAAGATGGCGAACCGGTTCAAAATGAAAATTCTTTTGATTAACTTGCATTTTTTGTGGATGTGTCCATATAATATCAAGAGCATTACATGATGATGCAGTGATATGAAGTTTACCTTCTTGTATTGAGAAATATACATTCACCACTCGAACATAAATTTCATATCTTCGTACAACCGTGTAATATCACATTATATTCATGAATATGCAAACTATTTAGCACCACACATTCCAGTGTTACGGCTGTGATGTGTTCTGTGTCGGTTCTATTTTACTGCAAACCAGCAGCAGAGAATCAAACGTAATGGTCCGAACCCCATGTGATGTATATGAACCCCCTCCAGTGCTCGCTGTTTCTACACCAAAGCACACTAGGAGGGTTTTTTTTTTGTCTCTCTCTCTTGGTAGCTCATTATCATATATTCAAATTCATTCCTCCCTTGGTTGTGTGTTCTTTCATTTTCTGCTCATGACTTTTGTGTGGGGAGTTAAATGGGTGGATCGAGTGTGTAATTTACCTTAGGGAGGTTGAGAGGTCTGGTTAGGAATACAAAGACGTGTGTGTGTGTGTGTGTGTGTGTGTGTGTGTGTGTGTGTGTGTGTGTGTGTGTGTGTGCGTGCATGCATGGCAAAGGTTGAGTTACATTAAAGGATCTGATGTGATAGAATGGTGACAGTTATGTAACTTTTAATGGTCAAACATTAGTGATTGGTGATTTATAGTGAAAAATAAGACTTTGGAGTGGTTTTGTTTTGTTTCGGAGTAGCGTTGGGAAAATTCCCATCAGCTCAGTGTGTGTACACTGTTACACGTCTCTAAGTTTCAGTTTCATCCTCTTTAAGAGTTTAATATCGCAGCATTACTGGAGGTAGTTTACAAATCTTCTCTCCTGTCCTACAGAAAAAGTGACGAGGCAATGGAGGGAAAATAACAAGGTAGTTTTTTGGGTCGTTCATCTCAGCGTAATAGTTTGAGGGTTTTGTAATGAGCAAAGTCTTTGGCTTTAATTGATTTTTAAGAGTTGACGGGGAAATGAAGGGTAGCATGCAGTCAGTGGAGTAAACAGTTTACATGAAGGGCTCAAGTAGGATTAAATCACCGGAGCCATGAGGCATAATGGGGAAGAAGAGAGAAAATTATTATTATTTCTTTTTTTTGACAAGTGTACTTTATCTATATATCATGGGCGATTGCTCTAAGACAACGAGGGAGGCTCAGCCTCCTCTAAAAATGACGAACATCGTGTAGGATGAATTGCGCTAGGCTTATGTTATAGCCGACCTTATAACATTGCTATTTCAGATCCAGAATCATAGAAATATATGTGCTCAACCCAACTACAGTGCGAAATCATTCCGTTATAACTTTCCCCAGTTCGCCGAATGTGTGCGTGAGTTTTTCCCCCTCGTGACAGCGCGATGCAGCCCAGCCTCAGTGCACTTCAATGGCATTTGGGAGCTCTGCGCTTTTCAATCTCAAAATGCAAGACGGTTATTGGACAAATACTGCGAAAACACCCGGCCACGGACTCCCAGCCTCACAGTGGGCGGGACATGGCAGTTTCCGCAAGGAGACTGGTGATTGGTGAAAGCGGCCGGATATTTTCTTTGATTGACAGCTCGTTTCAAATATAGACAGGCAGCGGTGAATTTCAGTTCAGTCCCATGCGGATTCGCAAGTGCTGTGGTGTATTGTAAGAGACCAGCTTACATTTCGATTTCATTCATTACATACGGTTTCTACCAGCTTTTTTAGTTTGTATATATTTTCATTGTAAATAAAGTGTAAATATAGTGTTAAGTTTGCTATCTTAGTTCCAGAAATGTCGTTTATTTGAGTGACTGAACTTGAACTTGAGGGGGCTAGTCAGCTAGCAAGAAAGCTGCACACGGATGCCAAGCATTGCTGATTTAATTTTGGCGAAGCCATTTGCCAGTCTTCCTTTCGAGGAAAAAATTAAAATTAAAGAGCAGGGTAGACCAACGCCTCAAACTGACTTGGTGAAAAAGGTAGGGAATAATACTCGTTCCTTTCAGCTCTCCTGGTACGAGAAAGTGAATTGGCTAACAGCAAGTGACCCACATCAACAACAGTAAATAGGCTACTTTAGTAATATGTCATGGATGGACCAAAAATATAGAATCGATTTAAAATGTTTATGCTGAGTATATTATATTGGAATATATATTTTTGTGGATATGAATTAAACACAGCTACAATTTGGAAAACATTTTTAAACAAAAACACAGCCGAGAACATTTCACACTACAGACCTGGATTAAAAGTGAAGGGTTATCAAAATTGTCAATAAAACATTTCTCAGTCAAAATAAGTAAAATATAGGGAAAGTGTCATTGAATGAAATGTGTGGCCCCCAGCTCTATGTTTGGCTCCCCAAGGTCAGTGCTTGTGCCTATTCCAGAACACTCTGCTGTTACTGCTGAGGTTCCTGACAAAGAGCTGCTTTCAATAATGATCAATTTTTAAACAACATGCCACAATTTTAAAATATAAAATGTTAAAATATACCCCCCCCAACACCACCATCATGTATATTGGACAGTAGGCTAATGGGCCAAAAGAACCTGTTATTTCACAGTTTGTGACCCTGCCAACAATCAGCCAGATCAGAGGCAAGAGTATGGGCAAAATTGATGTGTTTTTTCTTTTTTCTTTTAAAATCTGGAAATATCGTAACCGACCAGCCTCCCCTGTTTGAAAGACTACCAGCCGCCACTGCTATCTATCTATCTATCTATCTATCTATCTATCTATCTATCTATCTATCTATCTATCTATCTATCTATCTATCTATTTATTTATTTATATAGACACCCATTATTAGTTAGATATATTATCTTTGTCTGCTGTACAAAACTAAGTAAACACTGCATTCCATTTACCTCGGAAGCCGTAAATCGAAACTGGGAATGATGTCAATGAGGTCACACTTCAGACAAGTTGGACAACCAGTACCAGCAATTAGAAATACCAGTTAGTTCTTACCATTGTTAACCATTTTTAGCAATACCAGTTGATAACAATGTATTACAACTGGAATTACAAACACGATAGCAGCATGTCCTCAGATAGACATTGGATGAGCGATTTAATGAGACACAAAAAAACAAACCCAGAAGTACTAATAAACACTATATTACTCCAGCGTTCACTGCTGTTGATTCACGAAGTGGCCATCTTGGATTTTGAAGTCGAGGTTGGTGAGGTTCCTCCGACTTTCCAACTTGGTAATCCGACATCACAGGGTGTTCCAGATGACATTTCAGACTTGGAACTTGGAAATCCTGATTTCCCAGTACAAAAGGAACGCACCAAATTCCAAAATAAGCATGTTTTGCTAAGATTTGATGCATTTGAAATGGAAAAAAATGATGTGTGTAAATTTAAATGTACAAATCCTATTCCTAAATAAAGGGTTTTTGTTGTTGTGTTTTTTTTTAAGCTCATCTGACCATAAGGCCGATGAGCTGTTGCCATGGCGTGGCGTCTGTCGTCCACAATGCAGTTAAATCATATCTCCTCCGTCAGTTCTCCACGGATTTCTGTTTCGATTGCTTTGTTTGAAAGAACTCATCACTCGTCACGAAAGTTGCTCGTTGTTTTGTCAAATTTTTTTGTTAACGAGTTACTAATTAGGCCAAATTAACAAATTTTCCAGGCCTCTCACTAGAATCATATCTCCTCTCTGATTTCTCATCCGATTTCAGTTCTGATCCATGTTTTGGGTCGAGCTTCCCTTGAGGAACAAAATTTGGTCATGTGTTTGTTGATTTTCCAGTTGTAAATAATTTGTTTACAAGTTTTGTTTATTTTCAATTAAATCGCGTCTCCTCCCTCAGCTCTGAATGGATTTCAGATCCGATTGTTTTGTTTGAAAGAACTTGACCTTCTGCACAAAACTTGGTCATTGTATTGTCAATTTTTTGCTAACAAACTGCTAATTAAGTCATCTTAACGAGTTTTTGGACTTCTCATTAGAATTGTATCTCCTCTCTGATTTCTCATCCGATTCCAGTTCTGATCGATGTTTTGGGTCGATCTTCCTTCGGGGAACAAAACTTGGTCATTTGTTTGTTGATTTTCTTGTTGTAAACAATTTGTTTACAGATTTGTTTATTTTCAGTTAAATCATATCTCCTCTTTTCTGAGTGGATTTCAGTTCTGATTGTTTTATTTGAAAGAACGCGACCTTCTGCACAAAACTTGGTTGTTGTATTGTCAATTTTTTGCTAACAAATTAGTAATTAGGCCAACTTAACACATTTTCTTCTGACGAGAATTGTATCTCCTCTCTCGTTTATCATGCGAATTCGGTTCTGATCGATGTTTTGGGTCGATCTTCCTTCAGGGAACAAAATTTAGTCCTTTGTTGAGTTTCGTGTTGTAAATAATTTGTCGTGGAGGTTGGTCCTCTCTCACATTGTCACATTTCAGTTCTGTTTGATGTTTTGGTCGTCATGGTTGTTTTTGATGGCAGGACAGATGAGCGACTACGTCCTTGACGTTCTGGTTTGCGTCCTGAAGTCGTACACCATCCCGATCTTAATCTTCTACTCACAAAATATCTCTTTAGACTACACGGAGATCCAAATCCAAATCTAAACCCGTATCCAGTGCTGGTGCGTTATTCGAGTGGACGAGGTTTTCATTGCACAGTGGACGAAGCCTGCTTGTTAATTGCATGGCGTCTGATTAAAAAACTGGTGGTGATTAGTGCGGTTAATGAATCAGAGCACACAAGTGGAGTGAGTAAGCCCTGGAGGTCTTCATCGGTGCTCCTCGACACCGTTCCTTCTGTCCTTATAAAATTCTCTGATCATGATGTCAAGTTCATTTTTCAGATATTAAAATAAACACAGACTGGAAGTACCTTTGATTGAGTCATCAAAAGTTTTATGGAGGTTTATTAAGTTTTATGAAGCCTGCTCATTCGTCAAAATCATTTTAGTGTCTAACAGTAAAAAAAACCTGTACTTTTATCGTTTTAAACTTCCAGATGGTTGATGGTTCTTGAGCACAAATCCAGCCTGATTACAACTAAGTTGAAAAATTCTGCCCTTCAGCATTCCGCCCTTGATCCTGTAGGTATCACTTGTGCACTCGGTCGTATTAAAATCCCCAATTCAATAAAAAGCAATAAATTTAGGATTTGAAAGACGGCTTAGGAAAAAAAAAAACAGACCGAGGTTGAAGGTCTCTTTGGTGAAAAGCTTTGAAAGAAATTAAATTCAGATTATTTTTCTTGTTGTTATTGTTACAACACTGTTCTTATGTACATCCCTCGCCTTCATTTGCTCAAAGAAATCCGCGTTCAGTAGCAACTGCACAGATGTTGAGGAGGTTTATTGCTACTTCGCTATAAGCAGCTCATATTGTCGGATCTATTCGTGTCATTGAATTATTCACACAAAGCCAGCAAAGGGAACTGAACTCTGTAAACATGCACTAAAACGCTCATTAATGCAGATACAGGACTGAGGACGGCAGTTTTTCAAGGTAAAGTTGAAACTTGTTGGAAATTCAGATGATAAACTGATCTGAATTGCTGATTTATAGATATTTAGTATCTCAATGCTGTTTTCAGCGTCTTCTGATCATGTGATAATCTTATTAATAGTTATTCCATGAAATCGAGCCGTACATGAGCTGATAGCCGATGAAGCGCGTAGCACTGAGTTGGCTATAATCCATGTACGACGAGATTGAGCGGAATAACTGTTTTATTCTATCCACATTCACTGGATTTTGAGAAACAAAGCATTTTTATTTAAATTTTTTGCAAATTCGATAAATAAAAACTTTATACAAAACACCCAACAAAATTATTTCTGCTTAGAATGTAAACAAACCGGTGAAATGTCAGTAGCAATTTGTGAAAAATGTGATAATAATAATAATAATAATAATAATAATAATAATAATAATAATAATAATAATTCTTGAAAAATAAAAAAAAGATATGTTCTTACCATCAGATACTTTCATTCCATATTTTGTTGCTTTATTTGTATTTTTTGGGGTTTTGTTTTCAGGTCGAGTTTTTATTTTGTCCTCGGTTAGTTCAGCAACACACTACACCATTTTGTTTTTCTCTACTCACGGTATATGAGCTGATATCCTAGTAGTAGAGTGGCCAATCAGAGCGCTCAATTGCTCATATCCAGTGAATGTGGATAGAATAATTAACAGTTATTCCACGAAATCGAGTCGTACATGAGCTGATAGCTGACGAGGCGCGTAGCACCGAGTTGTCTATAATCCATGTACAACGAGATTGAGTGGAATAACTGTTTTATTCTATCCACATTCACTGGATTTAGAGAAACAGAGCATTTTTATTTTAATTTTTTTGCAAATTTGATAAATAAAAACTTTATACAAAACACCCAACAAAATTATTTCTGCTTAGAATGTAAACAAACCGGTGAAATGTCAGTAGCAATTTGTGAAAAATGCGATAATAATAATAATTCTTGAAAAATAAAAAGAGATGGCGGCACGGTGGTGTAGTGGTTAGCACTGTCGCCTCACAGCAAGAAGGTCCGGGTTCGAGCCCTGTGGCTGGCGAGGGCCTTTCTGTGCGGAGTTTGCATGTTCTCCCCGTGTCCGCGTGGGTTTCCTCCGGGTGCTCCGGTTTCCCCCACAGTCCAAAGACATGCAGGTTAGGTTAACTGGTGACTCTAAATTGACTGTAGACGTGACTGTGAATGGTTGTCTGTGTCTATTGGCCCTTTTCCACTACCCTTTTTCAGCTCACTTCAGCCCGACACGGCTCGCGTTTCGACTACCTTAGAACAGCACAACTCAGCTCGCTTCAGCCCTGCTCAGCCCCCAAAACTCGCACGGTTTTGGAGTGGGGCTGAAGCGAGCCAAACCGAGCTGAGTGAGGCTGGGGGCGTGAGCAGACACTCCCCTGTGCACTGATTGGTGAGGAGGAGTGTCCTCACACGCCCACACACGCCCCGCAAGCACGCTGGGATCTGTAAACACCGTAAACCCGGAAGAAGGAGAATTACGAGAATTATGAAGCCTTATGCGCCTCGCCTCATCTATACGCTCTTGCCAGTATCTGTTGGCGTTGTCGGCGACAACAAGCCACAGCACCAAGACCAGCAACACTAACGACTCCATGTCCTCTATGTTTATTGTTTACTCTCCGGGTTGTGAGACTACCGCTTAAAAGGTCACTGATGTCACTGTTTGCGCCGCTTAACGACATCACCTGACGTCCACCCACTTTCGCTAACTCCACACAATGTGTCCACCCACTTCTAGCCAGCACGGTTCAGCGCGGTTGTAGTCGAAATGCAACTCCAACAGCCCCGCTCAGCTCGACTCAGCACGGCACGGCTCAGCCCGACTCAGCCGCGTTGGTAGTGGAAAAGCGGAATATGTGTCAGCCCTGTGATGACCTGGCGACTTGTCCAGGGTGAACCCCGCCTTTCGCCCGTAGTCAGCTGGGATAGGCTCCAGCTCGCCTGCGACCCTGTAGAACAGGATAAAGCGGCTAGAGATAATGAGATGAGATGAATAAAAAGAGAGATGTTCTTACCATCAAATACTTTCATTCCATAGTTTGTTGCTTTTTTTGGTATTTTTTGGGTTTTTTTTTTTTCAAGTAGAGTTTTTTATTTCATCCTTGGTTGGTTCAGCAACATGCTCCGCCATTTTCTTTTTCTTCTTTTTTTTGGTGGTCGGCAAATCTTAATGCACTTAAATCTTAATGCACTTAAAGGTGCATTACTGCCACCGACTGGGCTGGAGTGTGGAACAGGAGATATTGGGGGGTGGGGTGGGGGGGGGTGGGGTGGGGGGGGTGGGGGCAAAAAACCTATATTCTTTTATTTAGCCATTTCTGTTTCTTTTAAATACTTGATAACAAAGTGATATATCTGACTTGATGTGTGCTGCCATTTTATTTTTCTCTACTTATGGTACATGAGCTGATATCCTAGTAGTAGACTAGCCAATCAGAGCACGCGATTGCTCATATCCAGTGAATGTGGATAGATTAATAGACGTTATATTACGACTAGTTGTTCAGGCATCATGATGAATTAATGTACAAAACAAACATGGTCCACTAAACACACTTATAATAAACAGTTACTTTGATTATTCTCCCTGGTTTCTGAATTATGATGTGTTTTAAATCGACTGTATGGAAAGTCCAGTAGATATAAACTCAAAAGAAATTAAGAGCAAACCCAGGATGTCTCAGTGTCTGAAATATTAATGTCTTTGGAGACTTCACCTTTAAAATGCTGCCCCAGAAGAGCTACAAATATTATTGACACATTAAATTTTAACACGCTTGTCCCGGATTTAGAAATGGTTTAAATGGACAGTTTTGAAAAAATGTGGAAGAGTCTCTGGAAGATTATGTTGATGATGTGAACAGATTTCTCTCCACAGATATAAAATATTGACTGTTTCTGCTAGCGTTGTTGTACTCGAGACCGCTCTTGATCTCAAGACCACTTTTTGAAGGTTTCCATCTCATCTCGGAATCAACCGCATTTTCATTCGGTCTTGTCTTGGTCTTTGATATCTCAGGATCAGAGACCAAGACAAGACCATCCTGAGACTCAGGATTTTATTTCAAGACCAGTGAAGACCACAAATGTGTGGATTTCACTCAATTGCCTGTGCATTGTCTGAGTTATTTGTGAACATCGTTACTGTGATTGGATGTAAAATTTCCTGCTTCAAATGCAACCAATAACGTGACTCATTGCCAATTTGAAATTTTTCTTCCTGTTAATGATTGTCGTCCCTCCCCCACCCCTTCACACACACTGGTCTGGTTCTGGTCTTGACTCGGTCTCATCCTGCCTTGGTCTTGGTGCCTTCAAAGTCTTGGTCTTGATACAGTTTGGTCTTGGTCATGACTTGGTCTTGGTTTAGGTGGTCTTGAGGACAACACTAGTTTCTACAAAAAAAAAAAAGTGAAAAACACAGGGCAGCGTGTTTTACTAATTCCCGACTGGTGAATGTGTGTAAATGAATACAAACAAAGGGCAGCACAAACAAAATTTGCATGCGGTCATTTCCACCATTTAATTATAGGTTCCTACAAAACACCATTACCAAACAAGCAATGTTTTAATTAAGGATCTGACAATAAATAAAACCGTGATGGCATTTAATCAATTTGTAAAGTTAACTAGTTAACAAAAGTGGACTAGAAATGTAAAGTTGATGTACAAGGGTATTTCAAAAAGTTCTTGGCTTCACCCCAAAACAAGAGGGAAGCCATGGCCTAATGGTTAGCAAAGCAGCTTTGGGACCAAAAAGGTTGTCAGTTCAATTACCTGGACCAGCAGGAATGGCTGACGTGCCCTTGAGCAAGGCACCGAACCCCCAACTGCTCCCCAGGCTGCTCTGGGTATGCTGTACATCACTCTGGATAAATGAAGTGTCTGCTAAAGGCCTGTAATGTAAATGTGTGTAACTCCTATTTTGGGGCGTAACTGTACACTATAAAGCTTTATATCACCGTCCACAAAAACTCAAATGAAAGAATCAGTCAAAGAAAAAAGGAGAGGAAAGAAAGCTTCAAGCTGGTGTGATGTTGCTCCAGGACAATGCGTCCGTCCACACAGCACAGGGGGCGGGGCAGAAGCAGCCAAACTGTTGTGGCTTTGAACTGTTGCCCCGTGCACCTTACTCACCCGACCTGGCACCGTCTGACCTCTGTCTGTTTCCCCAAACTGAAGTCCCACTCGTGTGGTCGCCATTTTCAGAGCGATGATGAAGTCATCCATGATGTTGAGGAGAATCTGGAGGCTCACCATGTGACCACCTTCCGTGAAGGAATAGTGAAGCTTGAGCATCAGTGGATCGAGTGCACTGAAGTTAAAGGAGATGGTGTTTTTTTACTGGTGTTATGTTTCTGGTTATTTTAAACACACATTCCATCCTCGTTATTTATTTCATGCTGTGCAATAACATTCACTACCTGGTGCAATATTTCTATTTTAATCGTGCATAATATTTCTAATAGTTCTATTTTATCAGATAATATTTCTATAATATTTCTAGTTTATTAGTGCAATATTTCTAGTATTTCTATTTTATTATTTTAATCTTTCTATTTTATTAGATAATGTTTCTAATATTTCTATTTTATCATATTAATATTTCTAGAATATATCTATTTTATTAGTGCATAATATTTCAAGTATTTCAATTTTATTATATTAATATTTCCACTTTATTAGATAACATTTCTAATGTTTCTATTTTATTATATTAATGTTTCTGTATCTATTTTATTAATGCGTAATATTTCTCATATTTCTATTTTATTAGAGACTATTTCTGATAGTCATATTTTATTATATTAATATTTCTATATCTATTTTATTAGTGCATGATATTTCTCGTATTTCTATTTTATTAGTGCAGTATTTCTATTTTAATAGTGCATAATATTTCTAGTATTTATATTTTATTACTGAATAATATTTCTGGTATTTCTATTTTATTAGACAGTATTCCTATAATATTTCTATTTTAATAGTGCATATTTCTGGTATTTCTATTGTATTAGATAATACTGCTCTAATATTTCTATTTTATTAGTGCAATATCTCTACTGCAGGTGAAGTACTACTCTTATTTAAGTTCTATTCTTATTTTGTTGTGTATCTTGCATACATGGCCCATGTTTTTACTTTTTTTGTACTTTTTTTATACATAGATATGTACACTTTTTCCTATTTTTATACTTTTATTGCACTCTTTTTTTTGTTACTGTCTATTCCTGACTCCTTTTTTATCTGTGAGCTACTGTACTAAAACATGTAAATTTCCCCACTGAGGCATGAATAAAGTTTATCTTATCTTATCTTATGGCGGCACAGTGGTGTAGTGGTTAGCGCTGTCGCCTCACAGCAAGAAGGTCCGGGTTCGAGCCCCATGGCCGGCGAGGGCCTTTCTGTGTGGAGTTTGCATGTTCTCCCCGTGTCCGCGTGGGTTTCCTCCGGGTGCTCCGGTTTCCCCCACAGTCCAAAGACATGCAGGTTAGGTTAACTGGTGACTCTAAATTGAGCGTAGGTGTGAATGTGAGTGTGAATGGTTGTCTGTGTCTATGTGTCAGCCCTGTGATGACCTGGCGACTTGTCCAGGGTGTACCCCGCCTTTCGCCCGTAGTCAGCTGGGATAGGATCCAGCTCGCCTGCGACCCTGTAGAACAGGATAAAGCAGCTAGAGATAATGAGATGAGATCTTATCTTATCTTATCTTATCTTGGAAAATAATGGAAGAACAATCTTTCTCCTGTGAGGTTTTCTGGATGAGGCTGAGAACTTTTTGAAGTGCAATCGTAAAGTTAACAAACTTCATGTCAGCTTGATAGAGCTCAGTAAACCTGGTTAAAGAACATAAAAAATTGCAATACATGCTACAGTTTGTGGTTCTTAGCAGTGAAATGGAAATATTTAAACATTTAAAGTGAAATTATTATAAACATGAGGACATAAATCGGTTTGTTTTGGGGTTGAGGAGGTATTTAGCTGTGGCTTTAGTGGTATTTGTGGTTGAAGATGAAGCACAATGTTTAAATTTGATATGACTTTTTTTTTTTACAGAAAAGAGTCAGAACAACTTTTGTGCTGATATTAAATCAATTAATAAATAGTTAATAACATAAAATCATGCACTGTAGCCTTAACAACACTCCCACTGAATCCTTGCTCATACATGCTAACTACCCAGTATTTATATATATTTTTTAAATCGAAGCTGAATATATTTTACGCTATTATCAATGCCTGCTTCGTCAATTAGCTGACTAAACTTTCAGAAATTCCCAAAGCTGATCACTGTGTATACTTGTACTTTTCCAATACTTCTACACATAACTCATGCAGATTATTTATGTGCATTTCTGATGTTCTACATTCTGCACTCTTTCATCAATATTTCCACATACACACATCAAACAGTTCCTCACACTCCTGGGGCGAAGCCTGGTTCTGATCCGACGTCTCGAGAGGGTACAGCAGAGGAGGAAGTATCATTTACACAGCACTGGAAACTAACTGCAAAGTAACATGATATCATACTGTGAGCTCTCGGTATCGATCAGGTGTCTACTGCAAGCCATCATCAAATCAATGCAAGGATTAACAGAACAAATGGAAAATGCCAAAACAATTACAGGGCGCTGCTAAAGGGCAGGGAGGCACCGTGATTGACAAAAGGGCGTGGCTTCAAGAGCAGAAAACAAGTTTGGTGAAGTTCAGGATGAGTGCATCTCAAATACATCCCGTTGTGTTTGAATTACATTTTGACGAAGCAAGGTGATTGAGAAGATCTAAAAGATTAGCACTATAAAGAAAATTCACCAGAAAACAAACAGAAACAAAAAAAGAGTATAATGTGATTCAGTAGCTGCGTATTTTCTTAGTCTGCTGCATTAATTAGCTGTTAATGAGTTCCCGTTGTATAAATACTCTGTTAAAATGTCACAGAAGACTCTTTTAATTATCTTAAGTGTCTCATTAACCCTTACAGAACTCTTTTTCTCAACGTGTGAAGATTCTTCAAGGGTTTTTTTCAGGGTTGGTTGGATGATTACTGGTTCTTAACGTCCAAAAAAATGGTGATACTTGGAAAGATTTCCAATAGCCATTAAGGGTTCCTCCAGAAAGACGACTGAAGAACTCATAATGGTTCCATCTCATCTCATCTCATCTCATCTCATCTCATCTCATCTCATCTCATCTCATTATCTCTAGCCGCTTTATCCTGTTCTACAGGGTCGCAGGCAAGCTGGAGCCTATCCCAGCTGACTACGGGCGAAAGGCGGGGTACACCCTGGACAAGTCGCCAGGTCATCACAGGGCTGACACATAGACACAGACAACCATTCACACTCACATTCACACCTACGCTCAATTTAGAGTCACCAGTTAACCTAACCTGCATGTCTTTGGACTGTGGGGGAAACCGGAGCACCCGGAGGAAACCCACGCGGACACGGGGAGAACATGCAAACTCCACACAGAAAGACCCTCGCCGGCCACGGGGCTCGAACCCGGACCTTCTTGCTGTGAGGCGACAGTGCTAACCACTACACCACCATGCTGCCCCATAATGGTTCCAGAAACCTTTTTTTTATTCTCTAAGCGTGCACTAAATGCAAAGACGCTTCAGTGAAATGTTAACTGTTTTACAGGTTCTAGGTACTTACAAGAAAATAATGACCAATACTTTGGAGTTTGTACCACAAACCTACCCAGTTAATACATACATTCTTTGACAAAAGGGTTCATCAAAAGTTCATGATATTGTTGGGTAATTAAGGGTTCTAGGCTTAAATTTTTTTCCTCTCTCTCTCTTTTGTGTCGGAGATGAAAGGAAACCCTACACTTTGTTAGAGGGTTCTACATAGAGCTTTTCTCCAGAGAGGTGGAAAAACATTAAAGGGATCCTCCAGTGGATTTATTCTCAAACTTATTTTCAGTAAAAGTAGTCGCAGGTTTTAAAAATCAACCTTTTATTTTCGGAGATCAAATAGTGTTTGATAAAAATGAATTTTCTTTAAAATGTCAGATGGGCTTCCTGCAGTGGTGAGGTATACGATGACATCATGTAGTGGTCACTTGGAGCAACTCAGCTGTTTATATTCTCTTTTTACATCTTAGTTTTCTAGTTTTAAAAGTATTTTTACCAAATTTATCAGTCTCATTGTGGAGCAAATAAAAGCCACGATGATGCTAAAAAGAAAGCACAAGCTGGAACTCGACTGCATTTCTACAGAGAAAATGCAAAGTCCTCGCGCAGCAAAACCTTTTTTACACATGATCTACAGAAAGTGTGTGTATAAGACAGTGTTCACAGCAAAAGCGAGTTTTACTACCCTGAGGAAGAAGAAATAAAAGAAACCATTTCAGGAGAAAGCTAAAAACCTGTAATTTTCTAACACCAACTGAATGACTCCTATTTGTATAAATAGGGGACTACATAGGTGGCAAAATGTAGGGTTTTTTTCCTGCCATGGAAGTGCACTTGTATACCGAGGAGGAAGCCATTTGCATTACAGCCGTGAATGAGGATTCAAAATGGCGGCTCGGCTCGGTTTTCCCTTTCGGGCACTCTCGTTTTCTGTTAGAATTTGGTAAAGAAAAAAAAAATATTATTTACCAGCTTAAGGTCGGTCCGTATGGTGAAATACCGTGACCTCGGCCTTAAATACTGACCTCGACCCAGAGGGCCTCACTCAGTACTTTCAAGACCTCGGTCACGGTATTTCACCATACGGACCTCCCAGCTGGTAAATAACATATATTCACTTTTCATTTTCTTTACTATTACAGCATTAGTTAGATATAATTTGTCTCGTCTCTCGTCTTCTTCCGCTTATCCGGGACCGGGTCGCGGAGGCAGCAGTCTAAGCATGGAAGCCCAAACTTCCCTTTCCCCAGACACCTCAGCCAGCTCCTCGGGAAGAACACCGAGGCGTTCCCAGGCCAGCCGAGAGACATAGTCCCTCCAGCATGTCCTGGGTCTTCCCCGGGGCCTCCTCCCGGGGGGACATGCCTGGAACACCTCCCCAGGGAGGCGTCCAGGAGGCATCCGAAAAAGATGCCCGAGCCACCTCAGCTGATTGCTCTCGATGTGGAGGAGCAGCGGCTCTACTCCGAGCTCCTCCCGAGTGACTGTGCTTCTCACCCTATCTCTAAGGGAGCGCCCAGCCACCCTGCAAAGG
The DNA here is from genome assembly GCF_027579695.1 of Neoarius graeffei. Lineage (NCBI taxonomy): Eukaryota > Metazoa > Chordata > Actinopteri > Siluriformes > Ariidae > Neoarius > Neoarius graeffei. The sequence goes on from NC_083596.1 coordinate 5,173,229, forward strand.
AAACTCATTTCAGCCGCTTGTATCCGCGATCTTGTTCTTTCGGTCATTACCCAAAGCTCATGACCATAGGTGAGAGTCGGAATGTAGATCGACCGGTAAATTGAGAGCTTCGCCTTTTGGCTCAGCTCCTTCTTCACCACGACGGACCGGTAAAGCGACCGCATCACTGCAGAGGCTGCACCGATCCGACTGTCGATCTCACGCTCCATCCTTCCCTCACTCGTGAACAAGATCCCGAGATACTTAAACTCCTCTGCTTGAGGCAGGACTTCTCCACCAACCTGGAGAGGGCAAGCCACCCTTTTCCAGTCGAGAACCATGGCCTCGGACTTGGAGGTGCTGATTCTCATCCCAGCCGCTTCACACTCGACTGCAAACCGCCCCAGTGCATGCTGAGGGTCCTGGTTTGAAGAAGCCAACAGGACAACATCATCTGCAAAAAGCAGAGATGAAATCCTGTGGTTCCCAAACAGGATTCCTTCCGGCCCCTGGCTGCGCCTAGAAATTCTGTCCATAAAAATTATGAACAGAACCGATGACAAAGGGCAGCCCTGCCGGAGTCCAACATGCACTGGGAACAGGTCTGACTTACTGCCAGCAATGCGAACCAGACTCCTGCTCTGTTCGTACAGGGACCGGACAGCCCTTAGCAAAGAGCCCCGAACCCCATACTCCCGAAGCATCCCCCACAGAATACCACGGGAGACACGGTCGAATGCCTTCTCCAGATCCACAAAGCACATGTGGACTGGTTGGGCAAACTCCCATGAACCCTCAAGCACCCTATGAAGGGTATAGAGCTGGTCCGGTGTTCCGCGACCAGGACGAAAACCGCATTGTTCCTCCTGGATCCGAGGTTCGACTATTGGTCGAATTCTCCTCTCCAGTACCCTGGAGTAAACCTTCCTGGGAGGCTGAGAAGTGTGATTCCCCTATAATTGGAGCACACTCTCCGGTCCCCTTTCTTAAAAAGAGGGACCACCACCCCAGTCTGCCACTCCAGAGGCACTGTCCCCGACCGCCACGCGATGTTGCAGAGGCGTGTCAACCAAGACAGCCCCACAACATCCAGAGACTTGAGATGCTCAGGGCGGATCTCATCCACCCCTGGTGCCTTGCCACCGAGGAGCTTGCAAACCACCTCAGTGACTTCGGCTTGGGTAATGGACGAGTCCACCTCTGAGTCATCAGCCTCAGTCTCCTCAGTGGAAGACATGACGGTGGGACTGAGGAGATCCTCAAAGTATTCCTTCCACCGCCCGACAATGTCCCCAGTCGAGGTCAACAGCTCCCCACCCGCACTGTAAACAGTGTTGGCAGAGTACTGCTTCCCCCTCCTGAGGCACTGGATGGTTTGCCAGAATTTCTTCGAGGCCGACCGATAGTCCTTCTCCATGGCCTCTCTGAACTCCTCCCAGTTCCGAGTTTTTGCCTCCGCAACTGCCCGAGCTGCAGCACACCTGGCCTGCCGATACCTGTCAGCTGTCTCAGGAGTCCCGGAGGTCAACATGGCCTGATAGGACTCCTTCTTCAGCTTGATGGCATCCCTTACTTCCGGTGTCCACCACTGGGTTCGGGGATTGCCGCCACAACAGGCACCGGAGACCTTGCAGCCACAGCTCCGAACAGCTGCGTCCACAATGGAGGTAGAGAACATGGTCCACTCAGACTCAATGTCCCCCACCTCCCTCGGAAGCTGGGAGAAGCTCTCCCGGAGGTGGGAGTTAAAGACCTCCCCAACAGAGTGCTCGGCCAGACGTTCCCAGCAGACCCTCACCATACGTTTGGGCCTGCCAGGTCTGTCCAGCTTCCTCCTCCGCCAGCGGATCCAACTCACCACCAGGTGGTGATCAGTTGACAGCTCAGCCCCTCTCTTCACCCGAGTGTCCAAGACATCGGGCCGGAGATCAGATGAAACGACTACAAAGTCGATCATCGACCTCCGACCTAAGGTGTGCCACATAAGTGCCACGTGCACTTATGGACACCCCTATGCTCGAACATGGTGTTCATTATGGACAAACCGTGACTAGCACAGAAGTCCAATAACAAAACACCACTCGGGTTCAGATCGGGGAGGCCGTTCCTCCCAACCACGTCCCTCCAGATGTCACTGTCGTCGCCCACGTGAGCATTGAAGTCCCCCAGTAGCACAATGGAGTCCCCAGTCTGAGCACCCCTCAGTACCTCTCCCAGGGACTCCAAGAAGGCCGGATACTCTATACTGTATTTGGCCTGTTCTCTACCTCCATTGTGGACGCAGCTGTTCGGAGCTGTGGCCGCAAGGTCTCCGGTGCCTGTAGGCACAAACAACAGCAAGAGCCCTCTCCCCAGTCCAAAGGCGCAGAGAGGTGACCCTCTCGTTCACTGGGGTAAACTCCAACACATGGCGGCTGAGCTGGGGAGCTATAAGCAAGCCCACACCAGCCCGCCACCGCTCACCACGGGCTACTCCAGAGAAGTGGAAAGTCCAGCCCCTCTCGAGGAGCTGGGTTCCAGAGCCCAAGCTGTGCGTGGAGGTGAGCCTGACTATCTCTAGCCGGTACCTCTCAACCTCCCGCACAAGCTCAGGCTCTTTCCCCCCCAGCGAAGTGACATTCCATGTCCCAACAGCCAGCCGCTGTGTCCGGGGATCAGGTCGTCGAGGCCCCTGCCTTCGACTGCCACCCAATCCACACTGCACCAATCCCCTACTGCTACCTCTGTGGGTGGTGAACCCACAGGAGGTCGGGCCCACGTCACCTCTTCGGGCTGAGCCCGGCCGGGCCCCATGGGCAAAGGCCCGGCCACCAAGCGCTCGCATACGAGCCCCAACCCTGGGCCTGGCTCCAGGGTGGGGCCCCGGCTGCATCATACCGGGCGACGTCACGGTCCTTGATTTTTTCTCCATAGGGGTTTTTGGTGAACTGCTCTTGGTCTGGCCTGTCACCTAGGACCTGTCTGCCTTGGGAAACCCTGACAGGGGCATAATGCCCCCAACAACATAGCTCCTAGGATCATTCAAGCACACAAACCCCTCCACCACAATAAGGTGGCAGTTCTAGGAGGGGGATATAATTTGTATGTAATATATATTTAAGTGAAGTTGGTGTAATATTTATATTTATAAATTGTTGGCCCGGGTCAGGTGCTGTGCTTTGCATGGGCCGAGCTGGATGCAAGCAAACAAAACTTATTGTTTGGGTTTGTTTGCATTGGGTTCGGCCCATATGGGGTGTGGTGTTTGATCCGAGTGTAAGACAGGCTAATTATATTTTATTGTAATTTATTTCCTGTAATGTGCATGTGAGCATATTCGATGTAACACGCACACTATAAGTCAATAAGTTATTATTATTATTATTATTATTATTATTATTATTATTATCTTGCCCGCTACGGAGTAAGTGGGGCGAGGGATTGTTTTCAGTCAGGTTTGTTTGTTTGGTTGGTTGGTTGGTTGGTTGGTTGGTTGTTTTTTTTGTTAACGATATTATGGGAAAATGGCTGGACCAATCTTCATGAAACTTTCAGGATAGATGGGCATTGATCTCAAATAGAACCTCCAACATTTTGAGGGTCATCTGGTCAAGGTCACCAAAAAGGTCAAAATCATTTTTGTTGTGTCTACTGCCTCATATAGAGGCGCTAGCTACTATGTCATCATGCTGTAAGAATGTAAGAGAGAAACGATCACGCACTGTACATGCGCATACATATGTTCCGATTAAAATGGTCGGTGAGTGTATACAATTCGGTTCACCATTCGAAATAAATGGACTAAAGAAATTACTTTCAGACATGTTTATGCTTATTACAGAGGAAAAGTGCGTTCCACTGAGCTCTAGCACCAGGCCATTTCTGGGAAATAAGCGTTTTGGTCATGGCGACAGCGTGTGTGTGTCAGCCTCGGTTTGGAGGTTTCAGTTTCGAAACTGTAAGAGGTAAGAGTAGAATAATATAAAGTACAGACACTTGGTATATTTTACTTCTGTGATTTTTAAATTGTTCATTTTTGGATTACGCTTCATTTTTGTGGCTACTGCCTCATAGAGTAAATATATATATACTGTATTTACTGTATGGACACAGGATCAGAAAACTATTTTATTTATAAGCCACATGGGCCCATAGGGGACCGTTTTTTTTTTTTTTGTGATATCTTCCTTCATATTCATCATAAGTGCTACCGGGCGAGGTTTGTTTTGCCTGGCAACACTTATTATTATTATTATTATTATTATTATTATTATTATTATTATTATTATTAACAGAATAAAATCACATCTACTGTAACATAAACAGAGACAGTATTCAAACAAATAAAATCCCATGAAATGAACTAGAAACGAAATGTCATGTCCGTGACAACGACATTTAATTATATCTCCTGGATGGTGTTTTTACTTTTACAGTATTGCAAACTTTCATGTTGGAATCCAAATTCTTTCTTTCTTTCTTTCTTTCTTTCTTTCTTTCTTCGCCCACATATGTTCATTGCTCATCCTGTGCAGCTCATCTGCAAAATTAATAGCTAAAATATTAGGAAATGAATTCCAACCTGTCTTGTACGTGATTCGTGCTTTCTTTTCTGTGTGTAATTGTTTTGTTTTGCAATTCTTTGTGAAATGCAATTTCCATCCCAGCAATTCATATTCATATGTTGACACCAAGTGCAGTATATTAGCACCTGAGCGTGAAAATATGCTCGCGTTCCATCACCGCATGAACATAATGGCTCATAACTCATTCCCATCGTTGACTTCGCTCTTCTGAGAGAAATCAGGTGATGAATGTATAATTGCCCGTGAAGCCTGCAGATTGCTGAGTGCTTTGCCCATCATTTCATTCACTGGTGTTTTATTTTCTATCAGCACACCCGTGTATAATAAAGGAGAGATGCTTTCGGGAGAACTGAGTGGGATATGATTATCTGAAGGAACCAAGCAGAGATGAGACACAAATGACGAGCTGTTCATGAGGTGCTCTTTGGGGGGTTCTTTCCAATCTGGATCAATTAGTTGTCCCAGACTAACTTAAAAATAAATAAATAAATAAAATTACAGCCTCGGGTAAGACAGCTCACGAAACCTGTTCCCATTTGAAGTTTTTTATATGGAAGGAAATCTGTAAACTTGAGAGTGAATCCAGATCTGCTGCAGCTTCTGCAGTAAATCTGGGCTTGTATTTATAACTTATGAATTGATTCATTGATTCCTCTAGTGGAAACCTTAAAGGAACTATGTGGAAACTTACAAGAAAACATTTGAAAAGAACCCTTTTTGGAGGCTTAATTTTCCAATTAATCTTTAATGGACACTTGAAGAACTTCTTCTTTTTTTTTTGGCACACCAAGTCCCAGGACTGGTAATACCTCCACTCTTTTAGAAAAGGGGGTTCTTTGAGGGTTCTTTAAGGGTTTATTGGATCATTAAGAGCTGTTAGATTCCTAAAAGCTAACAGCTCTTAATGATCCAATAATACTTGCAGACTTTTCTAACTGGGAAACACTCTGTTGGAAAGGTTCCTCCAGAGAACCGTTTTTCTGAAATTATACCTGTACCATTATATGTTCTACCCTGTGTAGTGAGCAAGTACAGTGAACATGGAAAGATATCATCATCATCATCATCATCACTGATTCACACTAGGCCAGGGGTTTTCAAATTCATTGAATGCGAGCCTCCCCTTGGAGTAGGTCAAGACAACCGAGCCCCCCTAACCCCCCCCCCCCCCCCCCCCCCCCCAAACCCAAACCTAAATATTCCCCACACAGGTGTGTTTCAATAATAACTGATAGGCCAATACATGTTTTTTCTTCTTTTGTTTAATGTATCAAATTGTTTTTCTTGTAACAAAGTAGGCCTACATCCATTTAAAAAAAACATTCCTAAAATTCATTCATAAAATATGATAATAAAATAATGTGATATAATAAAATATATTAATACATGAATTAAACAGACGCCAATGTAAAATTGAACTCACGTCAACAACAGGAAAAAAACATGAAAACCTGAATTTAACAGACGTCAACTTAATAATGTCATCGGAAAGAACATATTCCGAGATTTAGGCTACTTGTGCACATTGAAAACCTCTTATTATTTTAACAACTAGGCATAAAGTGTTTCTCCGCGCCTCCCCAGTGACTCTTTGGCGCCCCCCAGGGGAGGCGCGCCTCACCTTTTGAAAACCACTGCACTAGGCGCTTTATAGGCCTTGGGGCGCTCCTGATATCCTTGCGTCAATCAGTTGCATGAAGACTGTCTTCCCCATCATAGTTCTCCTTGCCTGGTGGGTATCTATACCCAATAACTTTTCAGCATTGCTCCATACTTTGTGGTGTTCTGACGTCAAATAGCACCTGCTTTTGGAGAGCATCATTATCAAGCCTGCAGATGTGTCCAATATACGCGAATTTGAAATGTTGGCGGTAGCAGAATTCGTGGATAGTGTGTTTGTTATATATCCCTCTGGTGAAAGCCTTAAAGGTACTGTGGTCAACCCAACAAGAAAACATTTCAAAATAACTCTTTTTGGAGGCTTAATTTTCTAATGAATCCATAATAGACGCTTGAAGAACCTTTTTTTTTGCATACCAAGTACTGGTAATTACATTACAGGCATTTAGCAGATACTCTTATCCAGAGTGACATACAACATAGCAGCCTGGGGAGCAGTTGGGGGTTAGATACCTTGCTCAAGGGCATTTCAGCCATTCTTACTGGTCTAGGGAATCAAACCAGCAACCTGTTGGTCCCAAAGCTGTTGCTCTAACCATTAGGCCATGGTAACACCACTACTCTTGTTGAAAACAGGGTTCTTTGAGGGTTTATTGGATCATTAAACGCTGTTTACTTCCTAAAAGGATTATACTTGGAGACCTTTCTAACTGGCAAACACTCTATTGGAAAGGTTCCTCCAGGAGGCCAATTAAAGAACCGTTAATAGTTCTAGATGTAGTTCTAAGAACTAAAGAGTGTGCAGTGAGTAATTATACACCTCAAGGTGACCTACTGTATATGCTGCTTTGAATTGGTTGACTTAGGGCGGCTTCATCATACAAGATGCTATGGTACACCACCACACATGTCTGTCTTGCATCAGGCTCTCTATCTCAGCAACACTGTCACGTTCGGTATCCCTGTAAAGCATGTCCTCGCTCTCCATGCTTCGGGTCCCAGAACAGCAGCCGGTGCACCAGTAGGTCATCATGTCGTCTTACCGTATGTGGCCTGCAAGCTTCATCCTCCACTCTTGGATTTTGGTGGTAGCTCTGGGTAGGTTTTCATAGACTATTTTGTTGTTGATGTGGTCAAACCAGCTGATGTTGAGCGCCATCCAGATCATGTTTGTATAACAGCCATCAGTGCACTTAGCGAGTGCTTTAGGTATGGTCCATGTTTCCGACCCATACAGGAGAATGGATTCTGCTGTGGCCTGGAAAAGTCTGATCTTTAACTCTCTTCTCATTGATGACTTCCGTATCTTTTTCATCTGATGGCACGTCTGCCAGGCCTTGACTTTCCAGACTTCAAAGTCATGATTAGAACTAGTTCTAACAGTTCCCCCAATGTTCTGGTGGCGTGGCTTTGGGAGTGGTCCAACTGCCACTGTGGAGGGGACTCCATATGAACCACTTAGCCTTATAAAAAGATTAAATGGACACAATCTCATCTCATTATCTGTAGCCACTTTATCCTGTTCTACAGGGTCGCAGGCAAGCTGGAGCCTATCCCAGCTGACTACAGGCGAAAGGCAGGGTACACCCTGGACAAGTCGCCAGGTCATCACAGGGCTGACACATAGACACAGACAACCATTCACACTCACATTCACACCTACGCCCAATTTAGAGTCACCAGTTAACCTAACCTGCATGTCTTTGGGGGAAACCGGAGCACCCGGAGGAAACCCATGCAGACAACATGCAAACTCCACACAGAAAGGCCCTCGTCAGCCACGGGGCTCAAACCCGGACCTTCTTGTTGTGAGGCGACAGCGCTAACCACTACACCACTGTGCCGCCCATGGACACAATCAACCAGTGAATTGGTAAAATGGTCAATACATGTAGATGTAATGTTCTAAGATTAAATGAAGTGTTAAACAAGTGTTTGGGTTCTGCAGTCTCGCTTTCCTGCACATTTTAACTCGACAACATGCATATTTATGATTTTAACCTCAGAAATTGTGTCTGGGTGGCACAGTGGTGTAGTGGTTAGCGCTGTCGCCTCACAGCAAGAAGGTCCGGGTTCGAGCCCCGTGGCCGGCGAGGGCCTTTCTGTGCGGAGTTTGCATGTTCTCCCCGTGTCTGCGTGGGTTTCCTCCGGGTGCTCCGGTTTCCCCCACAGTCCAAAGACATGCAGGTTAGGTTAACTGGTGACTCTAAATTGAGCGTAGGTGTGAATGTGAGTGTGAATGGTTGTCTGTGTCTATGTGTCAGCCCTGTGATGACCTGGTGACTTGTCCAGGGTGTACCCCGCCTTTTGCCCGTACTCAGCTGGGAAAGGCTCCAGCTCGCCTGCGACCCTGTAGAACAGGATAAAGCGGCTACAGATAATGAGATGAGAAATTGTGTCTGTGTAAACTCTTCATGCTGCACGTCTGAGAAAGTTAGGCGATATTCTCTCGCTACAGCTCGAAGACATGCTGCCTTTTTAATTAGCAGTCATAAAAGTTTGGAGAGAAAAGTGGCAGCACTGCATGAGTACTTTTAGATGTGTTGGAGAAGCACAAGATCCCAGAGGTGTCATCATATCCCTGAAGCCAGACTGTTTATACCGAGGTTTTTAATTATGGTGATTCTGGTGGCATTTCGTAATTTACACCTGGTGAAGCTCCTGCAGCTATCGTTGCAAGAAGGAATTTTGTTTGGGGGAAATGAATAAACTTTGGATGGAATGATTCAATGGCTATTCTTAGACATTAATCCATATCATTTATTTGCTTTATGAAGCTCAAGGTGATGATACATGGGGCAACTTTTTGGGCAATGTTGCCAGCAACGGGCAACCAGGTGAGACACAGGACAGACAATTGGCAACAGCCAGTCAGATGCAAGCAAATCTATTGCTAGGGACAGAGACACTGCAAAGATGGACACTGAAACATTCGCAGCTGTCACTTTTGTCTTGGCTTCAGCCTTTATTTCGCTCAAGTAACCATCACTTCTGGAACAAAACTGAATAGATCCTCTGGTCAAAAGATAATTCGCCATTATTTTAACATTTATAAGTCAAAATAACCACGTTATTCTGTTCATAATAAACCCTTTTTAAATCTCTTTAAAAATGCTAGGAGCCTCAATCACATACACTATAACTAATAACTGACACATCACCAAAATATCATCATTTAATTCTCACCTCAGCAAAAACAGAAAAAAGGACACGGACCAGGAGATGCTGCTGAGGAGGAAAAGTAGCTGACAGAGCTCCTGAAGGCTTTCTTTCTTTTTTACATCCCGGAGTTTGTACTGTTTCACCCTCAGGTTCTACAAGTAGTCGTGCTCTGGATGTGAATTAGATCAGATGATAAGTTAGACAATCTCTATTACAACTCACAAAAAAAAGAAAGAAATCATGAGCTGCCCATCACTTTAACTTGACGCAAGAGAGCTAACGTTATCCCGACATAGCTAGCGATAACTTTCAGCTAACTCATCTCATTATCTGTAGCGCTTTATCCTGTTCTACAGGGTCGCGGCGAGCTGGAGCCTATCCCAGCTGACTACGGGTGAAAGGCGGGGTACACCCTGGACAAGTCGCCAGGTCATCACAGGGCTGACACATAGACACAGACAACCATTCACACTCACATTCACACCTACGCTCAATTTAGAGTCACCAGTTAACCTAACCTGCATGTCTTTGGACTGTGGGGGAAACCGGAGCACCCGGAGGAAACCCACGCGGACACGGGGAGAACATGCAAACTCCGCACAGAAAGGCCCTCGCCGGCCACGGAGCTCGAACCCGGACCTTCTTGCTGTGAGGCGACAGCGCTAACCACTACACCACCGTGCCGCCCTTTCAGCTAACTATGTTAGCAAAACCCACCACTAGTTCAGTAAATCCCATTCAATCTCTATGGAGCGGTGGTTATGGCGCTAACGGCAGTTTACACTTAGCTGGAAAAAATACAAAAAATAAAAATAAATAATCTAAATTGACCGTAGGTGTGAATGTGAGTGTGAATGGTTGTCTGTGTCTCTGTGTCAGCCCTGTGATGACCTGGTGACTTGTCCAGGGTGAACCCCGCCTTTCACCCGTAGTCAGCTGGGATAGGCTCCAGCTTGCCTGCGACCCTGTAGAACAGGATAAAGCGGCTACAGATAATGAGATGAGATGAAAAATAAATAAATAAATGATGTCTTAATTCAACCTGAGCACAAAAATAGATGTCTGTTGGTTTTCTAAGCATTTGATGAGGGAAATTCACCACTTTGGGTTTACACATACATAACTTACCGACATGAAAAGATACAAGTAGTCACTCTTTTTTTCTTTCGCTCCACTGCCATTGAGACGCCGCCATCTTTGTTGAAAATTTCAGAAGCTCTCACTCAGGTGGTCAGGTGATTCGCTGCTAGCACTCTGATTGGATAATCTTAAAAAGTTGCCCGAAATGATCAAAATCATTCAGATAGAAATGATGTTGCTCAGTCTCAGTGGGAAAGTGTTGAAGTGCAATTGCCTAGCAACATTGCCCAAAAAGTTGCCCCATGTACACTACCGTTCAAAAGTTTGGGGTCACCCAGACAATTTTGCGTTTTCCATGAAAAGTCACACTTTTATTTCCCACCATAAGTTGTAAAATGAATAGAAAATATAGTCGAGACATTTTTCTGGCCATTTTGAGCATTTAATCGACCCCACAAATGTGATGCTCCAGAAACTCAATCTGCTCAAAGGAAGGTCAGTTTTATAGCTTCTCTAAAGAGCTCAACTGTTTTCAGCTGTGCTAACATGATTGTACAAGGGTTTTCTAATCATCCATTAGCCTTCTGAGGCAATGAGCAAACACATTGTACCATTAGAACACTGGAGTGAGAGTTGCTGAAATGGGCCTCTATACACCTATGGAGATATTGCACCAAAAACCAGACATTTGCAGCTAGAATAGTCATTTAGCACATTAGCAATGTATAGAGTGGATTTCTGATTAGTTTAAAGTGATCTTCATTGAAAAGAACAGTGCTTTTCTTTCAAAAATAAGGACATTTCAAAGTGACCCCAAAACTTTTGAATGGTAGTGTATCATCAGCCTCTGAGTGGGTGATTCAAGTCGGAGATATTGCCAGCTTATAAAATAGCACTTGATCCAGCCCACCCTGTTATTTTGCAGTTATTTTTTGTGTACGTATTCTAATAAGTGCTTGGGATATAAGCTATTTTTTTAAATCATTCATTTAATTTGCAATTTGAGCTGATGAATGAGTAAAACAATCCAATTTATATTGTTTATTTGATGTGCTTTCCTGGAAAGAAAACATGCTGACGGTTTGAAGGATAAGCTGACCAAGCACTCATCTGCAAACGCTGCTTACTGATCATTTTTGGTTCATTTATAATTTTGTCCAAAAAAAAAAAAAACATTTTTCCAATTAAAATGGTCCTCTGATGCCGTTTTGTGGAATACAAAAACATTTCCATGCACTTTCAAGGGACCGTAAGTCTAAACAGCACTCACGTTAATACTTATTTCCGATGTCTGAATACTGATTTGGAAATTTCTCATTATACCCCGCTCCGAGGGGGGGGGGGGGGGGGGGGGGGGGGGGGGGTTATACTTGTTTTTACCTCTGTCCGTCTGTCTGTCTGTCCGTATCTCTGTCAGTCCGAAACACCCTTTTCCTCAGCAACCACAAATCATAGCCACTTGGTGCCAAACTTCAGCTTGGGGTTCTATACCGTGTATACCATTTTCAAGTCTGACGCATATCAACTTCCTGTTTACTGACTGAATGTATTTACGAAACATACAGGTATAGCATGGATTTACAAAATTTTCATGACATTTTTCTCTGCAACTACAAATCACAACTGCTTGATATTTGGTACTGAGCTTCAGCTTGGGGTTCTATACCATGTAGACTGTTTTCAGGTCTGTCCCACATCAACTTCCTGTTTACCAACTGAATGTATTTATGAAACGTAATGGTGTGGATTTACAAAATTTTCACAACATTTTTCCCAGCAACTACAAATCACACCTGCTTGATATTTGGTACTGAGCTTCAGCTTGGGGTTCTATACCGTGTGTCCCGTTTTCAGGTCTGTCGCACATCGGTTTCCTGTTTACCGACTGAATATGTGTCAGATAACAAAATCCAGGGACACATGTCAGCCCGGGGGCATTTTGAGTTATTGACAGATTCAGAAAGTACAGTTTCTAAGCTTTCCAATGATGCCTTCCATGTGGACATCTGACAATATTTGAAGAATGTGTGGCCTTTTGAAAGTGCATACCTCTTAAAACAGGGAAGGGAGAAAATCGCCCTCAAAATTTTCCATCTCAGCTACTCTGGGTGCAGGGCGGGCACATAATGGTGCTCATTTGCATGACATTAAGGAAAGCCCTACCCCCTACTAGCTAGCACGATGCTACTTTCATGTAAACAAAGATCACCACGTCAATTTTCCTTCCATGCAAAGTATGCCCAACACAATTATGAAGTACAAAAATAAGTCCTAAAGTATACTTTAACGTTTTGTGGTTGAAAAATTACTCACACCGTAAGAAAGAAAGATAGCACGATGATAACACAACTAACACAACACTAGTTTCATGTAACCAAACCGCAACACTCTCCGTTACATGCAAAAATAACCACACAGCCTTAGATTAATAAACTTACCCCATCAGAAAGAGAAACGTCGCCTTGCACACATCAATGCCTCTGATGGAATATGTAGTCCTAGAACACTTCCTTTTGGTTGGGTTTTTTTTTGCTAGAAATGGTTATCTCCGATGTAACTACCGTGCGTCTGTTTGCTTCGCGGTGTTTCAGCTCCTCTGCGATCTGTTTAGCTGCTCCATATTCATTCAATAGTGAAATTACATGCCTGTATGCAGCTTAAGTAGCCACGAGCTCAGCTCGTATCATACAGCTGATTGGCGAAAAAAAAAAAGACTTAAATCGTCACGTGAATGGCCCATATGGTAATTTACCCACACCCCCAGCAGGCTACAGTCCTGACAAAAACGAGACAGTTTGCAACAAAAAATGTATGCTTTTCCAACAAAACAATCTATTATCTGAAATACTGATTGCATTCTTCAAGATCTCAACTTGTACATGATGGAAAAAAACAAAAATCACAAATTTTGAAAAAAATGCTTCTTTTGCGATTATCTCGGATTTGTTTTGGCTGACACGCGTCCCTGGATTTGGTGAGGTATTTATGAAACTTATAGGATTTTGACGCTATTTCAAGAAGCAAAATGCTATTTCAAGATGACAGTTTACTAGGATGCGGCACGGTGGTGTAGTGGTTAGCGCTGTCGCCTCACAGCAAGAAGGTCCTGGGTTCGAGCCCCATGGCCGGCGAGGGCCTTTCTGTGCGGAGTTTGCATGTTCTCCCCGTGTCCGCGTGGGTTTCCTCCGGGTGCTCCGGTTTCCCCCACAGTCCAAAGACATGCAGGTTAGGTTAACTGGTGACTCTAAATTGAGCGTAGGTGTGAATGTGAGTGTGAATGGTTGTCTGTGTCTATGTGTCAGCCCTGTGATGACCTGGCGACTTGTCCAGGGTGTACCCCGCCTTTCGCCCGTAGTCAGCTGGGATAGGATCCAGCTCGCCTGCGACCCTGTAGAAGGATAAAGCGGCTAGAGATAATGAGATGAGATGAGAATGAGTTTACCAGGATGCTATGTGAAATCCCTGGGGAGAGACACTGCTCTTTACTTACTTGTTTCAGGGTTCGTTATTTGTTGAAGTCACTGTTCATAATAAGGGTCCTGTTCCTTTGATTGCTTGCGTTCTGATATAAGCGAGAGCGGGGGGATACGTAAGTGAGCAGTAGCTCACAGTTGATCTTGTTACATTCAAGACACAACTCTGGATACAGCTAAAAACAATCACTCTTTGGAGGCATTACACTACATTTAAGGTTAGAATAGACAAATGTCGGGTCCATAAGTTTAGGCACCCTTCATTAATATGAGCAAAAGGGATGTACAAAAAGAATACACACATCAAAGTATTGTTTTAATCTTGATCACATGATCATACAGGGATGCTGTATAACAGAATTATGATCATTGCTTGTTTTTTTCCCCCTCATCCTCCTCTCTGTATGTATCCTGGCCATTTTCAGCTGTTCCAGACTTATTGAAACCTTTTTTATTATTATTATGGCCCTGATTGTGCAGCATAATACACATCTAGCTCTTTTGTGTTGAAAGCTTTTTGGTTTTTCCTCCATGATGATGACTACTCATCTAGACAATCCTATTTTGTTTCTGAAGATTAAATGGATTTTTTTTCTTTTGGCTTCAGTTTGTCATTTTAGACATTTTTACAGATGTCTAGTATTTTTGATATGTAATTTGAGAGAAAATGAAGCTTATGTGATTGCTTTTTAGTTAGAAAATTGTACGTCTTTCATTTGAGTCAAAATTTGTACGGTTTTAATTTATTTATTCTTCTTTTTATTCCACTGGCTTGTTTGCCCATTGTCTCAAAGGTGCCAATTATTACAGAGCTGACAGTCAGTCTGTCTTGCTTCTGTAGTAATCCCTAATATAGATACAGTGGCATGCAAAAGTTTGGGCACCCTTACTGAAAATGTCTGTTACTGTGAATAGTTAAGTGAGCAGAAGATGAACTGATCACCAAAAGGCATAAAGGTAAAGACGAGACAGTTCTTTTCAGCGTTTTCTGCAAGATTTGTGTATTATTTTTGTTTTGTACAATTGGAGAGTGAAAAAAGAAAAGGAACACCATGCGAAAGTTTGGGCACCCCAATACATTTGAGTTCTCAGGTAACTTTTACCAAGCTTCCAGACCTTAATTAGCTTATTGAGCTGTGGCTTGTTCAAATTCTTCGTTAGGAAAGGTCAGATGATGCAGATTTCAAAGCTGTATAAATTCTCTGACTCCTCAAACTTGTCCCTAAAATCAACAGCCATGGGCTCCTCTAAGCAACTCCCTCGCATTCTGAATAATAAAATAATTGATGCTCACGAAGCAGGAGAAGGCTACAAGAACGTAGCAAAGTGTTTTCAGGCAGCTGTTTCCTCAGATTGTAATGTTATTAAGAAATGGCAGTTAACAGAAACAGTGGAGATCAAGGTGAGGTCTGGAAGATGAAGAAAACTTTCTGAAAGAACTGCTCATTGGATTGCTAGAAAGGCAAATAAAAACCCCTGTTTGACTGCAAAAGACCTTCAGAAAGATTTAGCAGACCCTGGAGTGGTGGTGCACTGTTCTACTATGCAGCGACACCTGAACAAATATGACCTTCATGGAAGAGTCATCAGAAGAAAACCTTTCCTGCATCCTAGCCACAAAATTCGGCATCTGAAGTTCGCAAATGAACATCTAAATAAGCCTGATGCATTTTGGAAACAAGTTCTGTGGACTGATGAAATCAAAATAGAACTTTTTGGCCACAATGTGCAAAGGTATGTTTGGAGAAAAAAGGGTGCCAAATTCCAGGAAAAGAACACCTCTCCAACTCTGAAGCATGGGTGTGGATCGATCATGCTTTGGGGTTGTGTTGCAGCCAGTGGCACAGGGCACATTTCATTGGTCGAGGGAAGCGTGGATTCGAATAAATACCAGCAAATTCTGGAAGCAAACATCACACCATCTGTAAAAAAGTTGAAGTTAAAAAGAGGATGGGTCCTACAATAAGACGATGATCCAAAACACACCTCAAAATCTACAATGGAAAACCTCAAGAGGCCCAAGCTGAAGGTTTTGCCCGGGCCCTCACAGTCCCCTGACCTAAACCTCATTGAAAATCTGTGGATAGATCTCAAAAGAGCAGTGCATGCAAGACAGCCCAAGAAACTTGTAGAACTGGAAGCCTTTTGCAAGGACGAATGCACGAAAATCCCCAAGGGAAGAACTGAAAGATTATTAGCTGGCTACGAAAAGTGTTTACAAGCTGTGATACTTGCCAAAGGGGGTGTTACTAAGTACTGACCATGCAGGGTGCACAAACTTTTGCTTCTGGCCCTTTTCCTTTTTTTTGTCATTTTGAAAATGTAAAAGATGAAAATAAAAATGTGTTTGTGCTTAAAATATAAAGGGGATGAGTCATCTTTAACATTATGCCTTTTGGAGATCAGTTCATCTTCAACTTGCTTAACTGTTCACAGTCACAGCAATTTTGACTGGGGTGCCCAAACTTTTGCATACAACTATATATATATATATATATATATATATATATATATATATATATATATATATATATATATTATTTTTTTTTTTTTTTTTTTCTTTCATCTTACAGGACCATCATACTGCTATGATACACTTTCATGGTCACTCATTGTCTTTTCTTCATGCCTTTCTGTACAGTGTCCCGAAGGCTTGCGGCCTATGAAGGATGGATCAGGTTGCTATGACTACTCTGTGGGTACAGACTGTACAGATGGGTTTAACGGTGGCTGTGAGCAGCTCTGTCTTCAGCAGCTTGTTCCCCTGCCGGTTGATCCTACCTCCAACAACGTGCTCATGTTCTGCGGGTGAGAACAATCAGACACCGGGGGTGCATATATTTATGCCTGTGAATTGTAAATGTTCCCTGGAATCATAAACAAAGCCACATAGTTATGTACACAGCTCCAATTTACATTGCATCCAAAGTAGGAATGCATCAATACCAATACTGGGATTGGTATCATCCCAATACTGTACACATTTCATAATATTGTTGTAGACGTGGTAAAAAGTGCTCAGATACCAATATCTGGTATCATGTGATACTATTTCTGCTTTCATGTCATATAGAAATATCATTATTGATTATCAAACACCTTAGTTTTTCATTTTCTTTCAGTACGGTGAAAGAATTCACCATTGTCATTGACGATACAAAAAAGCGAATGGAAACAAAATACATGTTCTGACAACGTCCACTTGAACACACATCATAATGACCTCCGACCTCTGAACTCATACACACACACTTACAAGGAGGACTTGAAGGCAGCATCAGGGTCCGGTCCCACAACAATGATAACTGTAACTGTACCTCCTGTATAACTCCAACTCTGACTGTCCTTCTGCCTGAGTTTAGTTCCAGTCTGGAGCAGAAACACCACAGCTATAATCTTGATGATGATATCACTTGGTCCTGACACTCAGGGAAATAAACACATGGAACTTAGGAATAGTCATGGAAGCTTTTTTTTCCAAGTAGTAGCACATTATTCCGGGTCATACTGTACAGCTTGGACTTCAAAACAACCCATGCACACACTCCGGTGGTTGACATAATCCAGATAGGTCACAGATTACGGAAATATAATAAAAAAGGATAAAAAATATGGAGTGGTTACGGATTTTAATACGGATGCATCACAGGTGCTTACAGTGGTGCTTGAAAGTTTGTGAACCCTTTAGAATTTTCTATATTTCTGCATAAATATGACCGAAAACATCATCAGATTTCCACACAAGTCCTAAAAGTAGATAAAGAGAACCCAGTTAAACAAATGAGACAAAAATATTATACTTGGTCATTTATTTATTGAGGAAAATGATCCAATATTACATATCTGTGAGTGGCAAAAGTATGTGAACCCCTAGGATTAGCAGTTAATTTGAAGGTGAAATTAGAGTCCGGTGTTTTCAATCAATGGGATGACAATCAGGTGTGAGTGGGCACCCTGTTTTATTTAAAGAACAGGGATCTATCAAAGTCTGATCTTCACAACACATGTTTGTGGAAGTGTATCATGGCACGAACAAAGGAGATTTCTGAGGACCTCAGAAAAAGCGTTGTTGATGCTCATCAGGCTGGAAAAGGTTACAAAACCATCTCTAAAGAGTTTGGACTTCACCCATCCACAGTCAGACACATTGTGAACAAATGGAGGAAATTCAAGACCATTGTTACCCTCCCCAGGAGTGGTCGACCAACAAAGATCACTCCAAGAGCAAGGCGTGTAATAGTCGGCGAGGTCACAAAAGACCCCAGGGTAACTTCTAAGCAACTGAAGGCCTCTCTCACATTGGCTAATGTTAATGTTCATGAGTCCACCATCAGGAGAACACTGAACAACAATAGTGTGCATGGCAGGGTTGCAAGGAGAAAGTCACTGCTCTCCAAAAAGAACATTGCTGCTCGTCTGTAGTTTGCTAAAGATCATGTGGGCAAGCCAGAAGGCTATTGGAAAAATGTTTTGTGGACGGATGAGACCAAAATAGAACTTTTTGGTTTAAATGAGAAGCGTTATTTTTGGAGAAAGGAGAAACACTGCATTCCAGCATAAGAACCTTATCCCATCTGTGAAACATGGTGGTGGTAGTATCATGGTTTGGGCCTGTTTTGCTGCATCTGGGCCAGGACGGCTTGCCATCATTGCTGGAACAATGAATTCTGAATTATAGCAGCGAATTCTAAAGGAAAAAGTCAGGACATCTGTCCATGAACTGAATCTCAAGAGAAGGTGGGTCATGCAGCAAGACAACGACCCTAAGCACCCAAGTCGTTCTACCAAAGAATGGTTAAAGAAGAATAAAGTTAATGTTTTGGAATGGCCAAGTCAAAGTCCTGACCTTAATCCAATCAAAATGTTGTGCAAGGACCTGAAGCGAGCAGTTCATGTGAGGAAACCCACCAACATCCCAGAGTTGAAGCTGTTCTGTACGGAGGAACGGGCTAAAATTCCTCCAAGCCGGTGTGCAGGACTGATCAACAGTTACCGCAAACGTTTAGTTGCAGTTATTGCTGCACAAGGGGGTCACACCAGATACTGAAAGCAAAGGTTCACATACTTTTGCCACTCACAGATATGTAATATTGGATCATTTTCCTCAATAAATAAATGACCAAGTATAATATTTTTGCCTCATTTGTTTAACTGGGTTCTCTTTATCTACTTGTAGGACTTGTGTGAAAATCTGATGATGTTTTAGGTCACATTTATGCAGAAATATAGAAAATTCTAAAGGGTTCACAAACTTTCAAGCACCACTGTATAATTTACGGATTGGTCACGGACGTTTCGGTATATTACAGATTGGTTACTGATTTCATACAGATGATGCATCATGGATAAAAAAAAATTAAGAAGTCTAAAACAATTAAATATTTGGACTGCTGAAGTTCATAATTAAAATATCTTACCTGCATTTAGATGTTTACTTTATTAATTTATTTTTGATATTTCACAGAAAATAATTGTATATCCGTGAATAAAAGATTCGTGCTTTGTTTTATGTATTTTATTTTCCGTGAATCCGTATTCCGTGACTTCATGATGCAACAAGGATGTACAAAGATGTCCGGGGAAAAATAACACGTGCTCAGATGACATCACATGTAAACAGTGACCTGATTGGTCAGATGTTTAATCGGCCTGGACAAATGGCTCCAGAAGCAATCTCAGCGATACGGATAAACCCAGGCCTGGGCTATAGGGATCGTTATCGGTCTGGTGTGAGCACCAACCACATAAACTGCAGGGGACTGATTTATTTATAGCCATCATTATAGTTGTAGTTATAGTCATTGGTATTGTGGGACCAGGCCTTAAGTGTACGTACAGTAAGCCCAGTGTAGATGTCGTGCAATGCTAATATGGTATGAATTGATTTTAAAAAATTAAATAAAACTCACTAATGTTGGTTTGCAGGTTTTCATGGCTACTATTTAGACAAGGGGAACATTTCCAGAGCTACAGAGCTAAATAACGTTCTCTGACGTCACTGATTGAATACTAAATACGTTATTCATCACAGCATCAATTTTGGTATCAGTACTACTGAGTATCACGGTGGTGGTGTTATCGGTATTGACAAGTACCAAAAAAAAAAAAAATGGACTCATAACTACAGTACTGTGCAAAAGTCTTGGCATCCTATTTTTTTCATACAAACTTCTCATCTCATTATCTCTAGCCGCTTTATCCTGTTCTACAGGGTCGCAGGCGAGCTGGAGCCTATCCCAGCTGACTACGGGTGAAAGGCGGGGTACACCCTGGACAAGTCGCCAGGTCATCACAGGGCTGACACATAGACACAGACAACCATTCACACTCACATTCACACCTACGCTCAATTTAGAGTCACCAGTTAACCTAACCTGCATGTCTTTGGACTGTGGGGGAAACCGGAGCACCTGGAGGAAACCCACGCGGACACGGGGAGAACATGCAAACTCCGCACAGAAAGGCCCTCGCCGGCGACAGCGCTAACCACTACACCACCGTACCGCCCATACAAACTTTGTTATAGATTTCTATTTTATGATATCTCTGTTATCGAGTCAGTACAAAAACATTTCAGAGTTCCAAACGCTTGTTTTCCAGCACAAAATTAAATGTTACAGGAAAAAAAAAAAGTTTGTATCTGAGCAGCATATTACCACTTTTAAGAGAGCACTTTCCAGATTAAAAAAGAAAACATAATGAAGGCTGCTGGGTTTTGGTGTAAAATGAAGACACGAGTGTGACAGTCAAAGTGTCCAGAAGAACTGCGGCTGGTTCTGGAAGATGCTCAGGAAAACCTACAGATCATTTCCTTATCAAACCGCACTCACTGGACCTCAGACTTTTTTTTTTAAAGCAAAGGGTCGTCTCACAGCAAATATTGACTTCGTTTCATTTATTATGGCTTACTGATGACTGTTGAAGACTTTTGCACAGTACTGTATATTCAGTCTAAAAAAAAAAGTATCAGCGCATTCCTTGAATTAATGAATGCAAAACATCCAACGTAGAGACTGTGGAGGGAAACAAAATCGACTCGTGTCAGCAAGACAAAAGCTCAACTCTCATACAGCATTAAATCCCAGCATTCCTCCAGTATATGGATGAAGCACTTAAAGCTGTAGATAAACAAAACGACTGATTTTCCTCTCTCCGACACAAAACTAATGTCCAAGCAAACAAACAAACAAAAAAATATATAATCATACAGAGCACGTAAGTCCTTCAGATCCACAGGGCTGTATAAGTCTGTATAAATCCACACCGCCTGGCTGTTTTTATTACCTCCTGAGAAATGAGAACTTTCCAAATTCTGTGGAGTTCTCCAAAACAGCGACTTTCATTTTGTGCTTAGCCGCGACAGTCAGTGCTCGCAGCTACATTCGAAATTGCATCTTATCTGTAGTCCCATACTGTGCTGTCCTTCTTCAGTGTGCCAGGATGTCTGTACTCATCAAGGCATCATTGTGTGTGTGTGTGTGTGTGTGTGTGTGTGTGTGTGTGTGTGTGTGTGTGTGTGTGTGAGCGCTCAGGTGTGTGCAGGAATACAAACTGGCAGTAGATGGACGCTCCTGCCTTCTCCTAACTGACAACTGCGAAGGCCCCAAGTGTCCTAAACAGGACTCCCGCTTCAATGACACGCTCTTCAGCGAAATGCTCCATGGCTACAACAACAAGACACAAGAGGTCAACCTGGGTCAAGTGTTTCAGATGACCTTCCGGTAAGCGTTAAAGATAATACACTCATTAACTAACATTAATTACTGCAGCATTAATGCATCATAAATATGGGTAGCACCAAGGAGGGGCTTGGGGTGCTGTAGCTACCCTTAGGGGAAGCCATGGCCAAATGGTTAAAGAAACAGCTTTGGGACCAAAAAGTTGTTGGTTTGATTCCCTGAACTAGCAGGATTGCTTCAAATGCCCTTAAGCAAGGCAACTGCTCCAGCAAGTGTGGTGGTGTACCCGTACCTTGTGTCTGATTAGCCAAAGAAAAACTGATGATGTGATTATCAGTTCTGGCAAGAACCTGGCTGAAATAATAAATAAAAAAAGCTATCCTTAGGATAGCCGTAGCACCCCTAAGAATTTTCTGTGGTTTATTTAGAATATTTAAGGTCTGAACGCTGTAGTTTATAATTTGAAAAATAAGTAAACACATTAATAAAACGCACTGGTAATTTTTTAGGTGTTTGCAAAGGCTGGCTTGTGAACCTTATGTCTCTGCACCTTGTGTTGAACACGGTGTGTTTAACAGCATTGTAACTGTCGCGGTGTGGGTAGGATACTGTACGTGTGTGTGTGTAGGCGGCTTTGCAATTGAAATTAGAAGGTTACTCAGAGAGCGCAGAGCTCCACCAAGGCCAAGTGCCACAAACTGGGTTAGAGAAGGAAACTTGGGCCCAAAGGGTTGCTTGTTCGATTCCCTGGACCAGAAGGAAAATGCATAGCCAAAGTGCCCTTGAGCAAGGCACCGAACCCCTGACTGCTCCCCAGGCCCTGGGTGTGTGTGTGTGTGTGTGTGTGTGTGTGTGTGTGTGCTTGTTGTCCGTTGCTCTGGATAAGAGTGTCTGCTAAGTGCCTGTAATGTAATGTAATGTAATGTAATGCAATGTTTGTGAAAGTGAAACGAAATTCATCGCGCCTCCCTCTGAGTCAGATCCACTTCAAAATGTAATACATTCTTCCTTGGCCCATGCTACACCTTTCCACCAAGTTTCATGAAAATCAGGCAGGTGAAAGTCAAAGTCCCTCCATGCCAGGATTTGGTCTTCCCAGGCAGTCTTCTGTCCCAGTACCAGCCA
Organism: Neoarius graeffei; assembly: GCF_027579695.1. Classification (NCBI taxonomy): domain Eukaryota; kingdom Metazoa; phylum Chordata; class Actinopteri; order Siluriformes; family Ariidae; genus Neoarius; species Neoarius graeffei. The sequence continues at coordinate 5,195,912 of NC_083596.1, forward strand.
GCTCTTTAAGCACATGGGTGTGACGATGATCTCCATTTCTATAGCCCTCAGCCTCTCGGTTTACAGTGGAGGGCTGGTCCTCTGGTAACTGCAAGAGTTTGACTCCCCACTCGCATTTGTATTGCAGCGTGCCTTGCCAGATGGCAGTAGGTACCCTTTTTATGATGGTCTTTGGTACAACCCAACTACAAGTAGAAATCACAATCTCCCAGTTGAGAGGCAGACACGCTAACCACTAGGCCAGCTTGCAGTCAAATCAGGCTGGTAGTTTTTAGTTAATCGTGCTGACAGACAAACCAACAAACCGAAATCATAACCTCTTTGATGGAGGTAATTAAACAGGTCACCTGCACATTAATTTGAAAACCAATTAAATTTCAGAGCACCCTCACTGAAAAATCAAGTTACCCCATCGCACCAGCAAAAGAAAGTCTCTGGTGCCGCCCCTGACCATGTTCACCAGCTTGTGACCTTTTACTAAAGGGAAATGTTCATAGGGCTATGTTAAACCCAGCGTTGTAGTCGAGTCACTAAACCTCAAGTCCGAGTCCAGTCTCGAGTCCCCAGTGTTCAAGTCTGAGCCAAGTCCAAGTCATTAAAGAAAATTTTGAGTCCAATTTACGAATCCGAATGCAGTTAATGCACGAGTCCGAATCCAAGTCCGAGTCATCAGTGCTCAAGTCCAAGTCAAGTCACGAGTCCTTAAAATTAGGGCATGAGTCAGACTTGAGTACTACAAGCCTGGTTAAACCTCAATTATAGCTGACATAAACCTACATAAACATCTATAAAGGTATAAAATGCTTTACACCTGACATGTAAAAGGAACCTAAATGTAAAACATAACAGTTTTGGGGGGTTTCTGCTCTTTTCAATATGTCCAATCAGAACTCTGAATGTGGGAATTTCGGCACATTGTGTTCTGCAAAGCAGTGAATTGGTGAATGGGAATTAAACTGCACTCCTAAATGTTATGGGTAAAAGTTAATCCCAGAACTGTTAAGCCTTTAAAATGCCATTCCGGCTTCTCTGATAATCAAGACGAATGTCGCGTGTGATGTGAGACCTCTACAATCTCACACACCGACGCCTTCTGTCTGGCTTTTGGCTCAGATCCGGCCCTGGGATTTATTCGGTGTGTCGTACAGTTTCGACATTTATGTGCTGGATACTGGCGTGGATGCGACTGTGATTATCCCCGGAACCGTGCTAGCTTACAGAGGTAAAGAAAGCTATGAATCAGAGACAAGTTTGGCTGTTAAAAGAAATGGCTAGTTTTATTCATGCTAGTCTTGGCTTGGTTTCCAGGTGAAAGCTGGTACTTGAAGCCAATAATAATTCCATATTCTCAGATGTGCATTGTAGAATTCTGCCTATGAAGCCCATGTTCATAGTTATAGCTGCAGTTATAACTTTATATCAGGCGCAATAAGGCAGCACTGTATCTCCATTGGGCAATCTGCAAGGACTGTAACATCAAAGTGCAAGACAAATACTACGAACACGAACCATCAATGGTCACCAAAAATGAAGTGGCTACTATACTCTGGGACATACCGATCCAAACGGACAAGCAGATCATGGCGAACATACCAGATATTGTAGCGAAAGACAAAAAGGAGAGAACTTGTCTGCTTATCGACATGTCTATCCCCACAGAAAGAAACACCTCCTTGACAACAACAGAAAACTTCTCCAAGTATAAAGACCTAGAAATAGAGAGAACGTGGGGCATGAGAACCATAACAATACCAGTGGGCATAGGTGCTCTTGGGCTTGTCAAGAAGGGAATGGAAAAGTGCACCAGCAAAATCCCCAGAAACATCAGAATGGAAGAGATTCAGAAGATCATCCTCCTTGGAACTGCTCACATAGTCAGGAGGACCCTGTCCATTAAGTAATCCATCACACCCTTATGATTGCCCCAAGTTCAAGGGATGAACTTGGCTCCATCAGAGAAAAGAGCTAGACTTCACGGATAATAATAATAATAACTAGACAGGGACACTCTAACGAGTGCAAACCCCGCCTTTTCCCTATTAAAATACATTGGGCGAAAATTTTGAAGTTCTGCCATGACCTTGACCTTTGACCTTTGACCTCCAAAATTTAATGGTTTCCTTCCTGTGTGATTGGCAACACATGTACAAAATTTGGTCCAAATCGATCCATTGGTTCTTGAGATATCTTGCAGACACACAGACAGACAGACAGACAGACAGACAGACAGACAGACAGACAGATACACACACACACAGACTGACGCAGGTGAAAATAATAACCCCTCCGACTACTGTCGGCGGGGTTAATAATAATAGTAATGATAATAATAATAATAATACCTCTTAAAGCTAGATGCCTTTCCATTTCATAAAATCGGTGAAATTTAGTTCCCTCTGAAATGTGGTGATTGTGATAATGTTTATTTCTGTAATATAAAATATCAGGCCATTCTGTGGCTGGGAAGTTCTTTAATTTGAGAAGATTAAAACAAACTAATAATGTGCATGAAATCGCTCGCTTCGTACAGTCAAGCAGACAGGGGAAGTCCGTGTGCGTCTGTACAGGTTTCCCTTTGAGCATGCACTGACAGTTCCATCATTCTGTCGCTAAACGAACAGCTGATCACACTGAGGTGCTCGCTGACCGCTGATATTTATTAGTTTGGTCCTGCGTTTCCTTTCCTTCGTATATAACATAATAGACTGGTACCAAAATTCAAAAAAGTGCTTATTTAAGGAGTTAAAGGCATTTTTGAGACAAATGCCGCTTTTCCACTACCAACACGGCTGAGTTGGGCTGAGCCGTGCCGTGCTGAGTTGGGCTGAGTCGAGCTGAGTGGGGCTGTTGGAGTTGCATTTCGACTACAACTGCGCTGAACCGTGCTGGCTGGAAGTGGGTGGACACATTGGGTGGAGTTAGCGAAAGTGGGTGGACGTCACGTGATGTCGTTAGGCGGCGCAAACAGTGACATCAGTGACCTTTTAAGCGGTAGTCTCACGACCCGGATAGTAAACAATAAACATGGAGTCGTTAGTGTTGCTGGTCTTGGTGCTGTGGCTTGTTGTCACCGACAACGCCAACAGATACTGGCAAGAGCGTATAGATGAGGCGAGGCGCATAAGGCTTCAGAAATTCTCGTAATTCATAATTATTATTCTTCCGGGTTTACGGTGTTTACAGATCCCAGCGTGCTCGCGGGGCGTGTGTGGGCGTGTGAGGACACTCCTCCTCACCAATCAGTGCACAGGGGAGTGTCTGCTCACGCCCCTAGCCCCACTCGGCTCGGTTTGGCTCGCTTCAGCCCCACTCCAAAACCGTGCGAGTTTTGGGTGCTAAGCAGGGCTGAAGCGAGCCGAGTCGTGCTGCTCTAAGGTAGTCGAAACGCGAGCCGTGTCGGGCTGAAGTGAGCTGAAAAAGGGTAGTGGAAAAGGGCCAAGGCCGAATCCCATTTAACCCCTTGGACCAACCCCTTAGCCCTTCCCCTCCATTTTGCGCGTTCACGTGAAGGGGTAGGGGTATCCCAATCCCAGTTAACGCGGAGGGGTAGGGGAAGGGGGAGGGCTTCTGTACCCCTCCAAACGGAGATTTTCTTGGAGCTGACTCCGAACGAAGGGGTTTGAGTGATTTCCCACAATGCCATGCGGATTTCAGCGAGATTTCATGCGGATTTCAGAAAGATGGCGGTTCCCGCGGCGAAAGATTGTCATAAATGTATTTTCTCCATTATTTACGTGTTTTAAGTTGTTATCCAGAGGAAACACGCCGCTTGATTCGCTTTCGAGCTGAGAATGAGCAGCGATTTCTGAAATCCAAGCTGCTGCTAAAAAGCTTTGGGAGTGAGTATTGTTTTCGGTTGCTTTACTGCGTACGTTTTGTTCTGTTATTCTCGCTTTTATTGTTTACATGAGTGTTCTGACACCTCATTCTGTCGGATATGGTGCACGAAGCGCCAAAGATATCCCATTCAGTGGTGTTAGTTAACAAATCACACCCTGCCAACAGAGATTTCTGGTTCTGCCTCTGGCTCTGACTGTAGCGGCTGGTCGCAGCCAATGACGCATTTGGTCGCGTTTTGCTAACGTAAACGCTGACGGAGGTACGCGATGACGTATGCGATCGTTGAAGGGCTATCCCAATACGTAAGGGTTGAATTTCAAGCCCTATCCCTTGTAGCTCAGTTTCAAGGGGAAGGGCCAAGGGGAAGGCGGAGGGGAAGGCGGAGGGGTAGGGGTAGAAATTAGAATTGGGATTGGGCCCAAAAGTCGGCAAACAGTCTTATTTTGTCAATTTGGGTGTGCCGAATTCAAATCTGCAATATGCCGAGCTCTATCTGACCTCTGTTGACCTCTAGAGGTCATTGAACTTTGGGCCTGTAAACGTCTCAGCTGAACCCAGTTTCTCAGCTTTCTAAGGAATGAAATGTACTAAAATGATTAATGAAGTTAGCAAATGGCCTTGTTTGTTAAATGTTTGGGTGCTGAATTCATTTTTCATTTGTAAAACGACATATGACCTCTGATAACCTCAAGGTCATTAAACTTGGCCTATAGGCCTATGCATTTAACGGCATTTTTAAACTGACTTTACTCCCCCAAAAAGAATATGAACAGACAAAAAACAAATAGAAAGGAACAAATACAACATTAAATGCCAGTCCATGTACATGTGACTTACTTTTCACAATGAGAATGCCTCGGCGATCACCTTACATAACATTGCATTACATTTAGCGGTTATTGTTTATACAAAGCTACTGAAAAAAGGGCAGATTCAGCAGCATACAAAATGTGGGGGCGTACAGGGTATACAGGTTAATCAGGGTTAGTATATATGAGAGTTTTTTTCTTTGTTGTTTGTTTTTTGTAAAGGCTTTACCCCGTTTAAAACAAAACAAACAACAAAGAAAAAAACTCTCATATACACTAACCCTGATTAACCTGTATACCCTGTACGCCCCCACATTTTGTATGCTGCTGAATCTGTCCTTTTTTCAGTAGCTTTTTATAAACAATAACCGCTAAATGTAATGCAATGTTATGTAAGGTGATCGCCGAGGCATTCTCATTGTGAAAAGTAAGTCACATGTACATGGACTGGCATTTAATGTTGTATTTGTTCCTTTCTATTTGTTTTTTGTCTGTTCATATTCTTTTTGGGGGAGTAAAGTCAGTTTAAAAATGCCGTTAAATGCATAGGCCTATAGGCCAAGTTTAATGACCTTGAGGTTATCAGAGGTCACATGTCGTTTTACAAATGAAAAATGAATTAAGCACCCAAACATTTAACAAACAAGGCCATTTGCTAACTTCATTAATCATTTTAGTACATTTCATTCCTTAGAAAGCTGAGAAACTGGGTTCAGCTGAGACGTTTACAGGCCCAAAGTTCAATGACCTCTAGAGGTCAACAGAGGTCAGATAGAGCTCGGCATATTGCAGATTTGAATTCGGCACACCCAAATTGACAAAATAAGACTGTTTGCTGACTTTGTCTCAAAAATGCCTTTGGGTGTCACAATTCTGGATTTTGGTACCAGTCTATAACGTCTTTTCTTCTCGCTTTCTTTCCGTTACTGTAGTCGCTCTTTCACATTTCATTCGCACACTCACGTCCTCCATTTTTCTCTCCTGTTTCAAATTTGTATCCCACAATGCCTTGCACGAACGAGGAAAGCCTACCATGTGACGGATGACTTGAATATCTTGTATTGGGTCATGGTGAATCAGGAAAAAAATAGCGGAGAATTTAGGGCCATGTGGCCTTAAATTCATTAATTGTTTTATTTAAAAATAATAATAAGTCTGTGATTCGAATTCAGTTGCTTTTGGTCCACTAAACATAAATAATTGGGTGTCGGGGAAAATTCTTTTTATGACCTCTGCTTGAAAAATCTGAAAGGCAGTACAGCTTTAAGGTTTAAAGACAGATGTGCTCGAGGCCAGGGACAAACTCCTACTGAATACCAAAACTGATTAGATTTCACAATTAAATTCCAGTGAAATTGGTCTTAGAAGGCCTTAGTATGAAGACGAACTCAAGGCTATATCTTAAGTGCTAACTTGGGCTAACATTAATACATGCTAATAGAGGTAGCATTCTTGAGGCAGCGTATTAATTAAACTGAATAACTGGGTGCATTAGAAGTAGTCATATTAGAGCTCAGATAAAGCACGGCCATGAAACTCGAGATGTTTCTGAATGTATTCATCGGAATGCATTTGGAATCAGCTAAAGCATTTTTTCCTTTTAATTTCATGTTGAATGGTTCATGGGATGTGAAGTACGGTAGAACGAAAGTAAAAGCACCATATTCCTCACAAGAACTCCATTTTCTAAGCAGTTGAGAATGATGATAGTAACGGATCGAGATATTTGACGTTCTAAAAGTGCCAAGTGATTACTGAAAAAAAAAACAGTAATACGAATGCAAACTGAGCATGATTATCTAGCAGAACTGAGGATATTTAAAATCGTATCAAATGTGGGGTCTGAAAGAAATCTTGAAATTAAGCAAGAAAAAAATGCCACTAATACTAAACGTACAACTCCGTAAATGATTAGCACTCGGATTGTCCGGCGTCAGGTTTTCGGATCACTCTGATTAAAGCAACAGACAGGATATAAACACAGAGAAACGTTTAGCAGCTTGCTTGGGATTTGTGACACAGCACAGTTTGTCACTTCACGCTCTTTAAATTGTCAGTGAAAGTGGAACTGACCCTGGTACATTCATTTTCATCCCAGGCGAGCAGTCCTCGCTGACTCGCACGCTGATAATAGCTATCGAGTTATTTCCAGTGAGTCTTCAACCTTGGTCCACACACACACACACACACACCTGTCACACTTTCATTTCTCATTTTAACAGATCACGGCTCTTTGTGCTCTTTATTTTAACAGATTGCACCGGCACTGCGTTCTCATCAGAAAGCTCGACACGTTCGGTGGTTGTTGTTTTGTTGGAGTTTATTAATAAGCACAGCTCCAGTGTGGAGAAAGATTAATGTTGTGGGATTAGAGAATGCATTCAGTTGCATTGTTGAATTATGGAGATGTTTGTGTGGAAGATTGGAGGCAGTGTAGCTCAATGTAAGTCATGAAGTCAGTGGAGAAACACACCGTGATACGTTTCAGCCTGGAAATGGACAGAACCGTTACAGACTCCTCTTTTATAGAGACTCTGTTTGATAGTTTTGTAGCCCGAGCCTCGTATGCTGTAAAATTTATATCTTTTGCACCCATTTCTGGCCACAAGCTTCAGGATCTTGGAGACTGTAATATAATTCATGCACCAGTTTCTGATGAAAAAATACACTGAAATAGCTAAAAGCCAACCATCATGGCCTCTGATTTAACTGGAGAGATGGTGTAATTCTACAGTTCCATGTTTTGTGGGGTTATTTTTTTTTATTTTCATGTGTTTTCTGTCGTGTTCTTATTTGTCAAAACACTTCATTGGTAAAACTTTTCATGCTACAGTGGATACTGTGAGGCTGAACAGATTTCTACTCTGTGTTTTCACTTTAAGTAATAAATTCTGGGTTTAATAAATCTATCTATCTATCCATCCATCCATCCATCCATTTATCTATCTATTTTACCCTGTCCACACTAAGGATTTAGTGCCGAAATGATACTACTTTCGTACCGCAACACCTGTCCACACTAGCAACTACACCGGTACTGTAGCGGTATAACTGTATCGGTACGAAACCCACAAATGTATGGGTTTCGTACCGGTACAGTATCGGTACTGTAGCGCTTCGCTGTAGTGTGGACAGATGAAGCGGTTCTGTATCGATACAAATATAATGCGCATGCGCAATGAACCATTCTTCCGGGTTATTCATCCAATACAATATGCACGTGCTTTCCAGCTGTAAATAAAATGTCAAAATGGCTCAAAACGACCGTGGAGCTACATGGAGCAAAGATGAAGTTATGTGTTTGTTGGAGCTTTGGGGAGACGAGCGATGCCAGGAACAGTTGAGGGGTACACGTACGAGTCTTTCTCAACTGCCTCGCGCGTTTTATACGATTCGACTGAATAAATGACCACCAGAAATACAGACTGTACATTGAAAACAAAAAGCACACACACGTTGTTTCATCCGCCATATTCTCGGAAGGAAGTTACTTGGTAACCATGGAAACATTTCGCGCACGCGCATTTCAACTTCCGTGAAAGAAAACCGCAAACATTTCTCGCTAGTGTGGACAGATGCACTAAACTGTACCGGTATACTTTGTATCGATACAGTTATACCACTATCGTTCTGGTATATATGTGAACACAGCTTTATCTATCTATCTATCTATCTATCTATCTATCTATCTATCTATCTATCTATCTATCTATCTATCAGTTTCCTATCTATCTATCTATCTATCTATCTATCTATCTATCTATCTATCTATCTATCAGTTTCCTATCTATCTATCTATCTATCTATCTATCTATCTATCTATCTATCTATCTATCTATCAGTTTCCTATCTATCTATCTATCTATCTATCTATCTATCTATCTATCTATCTATCTATCTATCTATCTATCTATCTATCTATCAGTTTTCTATCTATCTATCTATCTATCTATCTATCTATCTATCTATCTATCTATCTATCTATCTATCAGTTTCCTATCTATCTATCTATCTATCTATCTATCTATCTATCTATCTATCTATCTATCTATCAGTTTCCTATCTATCTATCTATCTATCTATCTATCTATCTATCTATCTATCTATCTATCTATCTATCTATCTATCTATCAGTTTCCTATCTATCTATCTATCTATCTATCTATCTATCTATCTATCTATCTATCAGTTTCCTATCTATCTATCTATCTATCTATCTATCTATCTATCTATCTATCTATCTATCTATCTATCTATCAGTTTCCTATCTATCTATCTATCTATCTATCTATCTATCTATCTATCTATCTATCTATCTATCAGTTTCCTATCTATCTATCTATCTATCTATCTATCTATCTATCTATCTATCTATCTATCTATCTATCTATCTATCTATCAGTTTCCTATCTATCTATCTATCTATCTATCTATCTATCTATCTATCTATCTATCTATCTATCTATCAGTTTCCTATCTATCTATCTATCTATCTATCTATCTATCTATCTATCTATCTATCTATCTATCTATCTATCTATCTATCTATCTAAGAGAAATGTTGAAAAACTTCACACACAGCTGGGTTATTTTGCTTCTCAAAGCTGCACTGGTGTTTGATGAATGACTGACCGTTGTTGACGTGACCTGTGAGTGAGGACGGTTCCCTTGAAAGGTGCTCATCTCGCCCTGTTCAGGGCCACAGAAAAGAACAGGAAAGATGAGTGTCATCCATCAAGCAATGATGACTCGCATCCCTGCACGAGTCTGGTCCGATCTGAACCCAATTTCAAAACAGCGCGAGGACGTGGAAGAGCCTCGGTGCTCAATCTGCACTCAGGCACACGGTTCTCTTACAGCAGAGACATGACAAAGAAAAAAAAGTGCCACATCGCACCCTCTCTTCCGAAATGAAATCACACCTCAGTGTGCAATTCAGAGAGAACTGTCAACAAACACAGGGAGGCTTTTCTTTTCTTTTCTTTCACTCTCCCACTTTTCTTCACTGTGCTATAACACATGTCTGAGTAAAAGAATAACCAGAAACCTGCTGCTAAATTTCTGACACGTTTTTATTCATTAGTGATATTTAGAAAAATAAATATAGTGGGATTAGCCAAATCAATCTGTTGTATTGTTGTATTATGTCGATGCTTGGAAGATGCACAAAACAGGAACATATCCAGGCCCTGATTTATAAAACCTCTTATTTTGAGTGTGTGTGTGTGTGTGTGTGTGTGTGTGTGTGTGTGTGTGTGTGTGTGTGTATGAGAAAACATGTACGAATTTAATAACATGCTCAGAACGCATGAGCAAAGTTCACATCCAATTTGCATTTCTGTCAAAAAACGTCAGAACACCAGGCACATAGATTACCTTATGTGGCATTTATAATCTTTCATTATTATATATATACAGTTCTGTGCAAAAGTCTTAGGCACATAAATGCTGTAGAGCAAAAATGGCTTAAAAAATAATGAAATGAAATGTTTCAATATTAAAAAATACTATAAACCGTAATCAGTAAGCCCTAATAAACAAGAAGACAGAGTCATCTACACTAAAAAAAAAAAAAAATTGTTGAATGAACTTAATTTTATTTCGTCAAGTTTTTGCATGAAACAATTTTATCTGAAGCTAGATCTATCATTTATGTTGACTGAACTAATAATTTTTAAGTACATTCAAATGAATTATATTAGTAATTTTTCCTCAATTATTTTGAGTACATTTTAATTTAATTTCCTTCGTAAGTCCAATTAAACCCATTCTGAATGTACTTAAATAAATGAAGTAGGCTTTTTATATATATTTTTTTGTCTCATCTCATCTCATCATCTCTAGCCGCTTTATCCTTCTACAGGGTCGCAGGCGAGCTGGAGCCTATCCCAGCTGACTACGGGCGAAAGGCGGGGTACACCCTGGACAAGTCGCCAGGTCATCACAGGGCTGACACATAGACACAGACAACCATTCACACTCACATTCACACCTACGCTCAATTTAGAGTCACCAGTTAACCTAACCTGCATGTCTTTGGACTGTGGGGGAAACCGGAGCACCCGGAGGAAACCCACGCGGACACGGGGAGAACATGCAAACTCCGCACAGAAAGGCCCTCGCCGGCCCCGGGGCTCGAACCCGGACCTTCTTGCTGTGAGGCAACAGTGCTAACCACTACACCACCGTGCCGCCCCCGTTGAAATACTAAATCTTTTAATCTAGATGATTCTAATGAAATATTTTAGCTATAATTAGTCCAACTTTTAATACATTCAATATTGAGCATCATACACCATGCAGAACCACAAGATGTGTTTTGACAACCAACTTTAATACGCTACAAATACTTCACATCTCACACCAGAGCAGTCTAATGACCCAAGAATCTTTTTATAAGATGAACACCTGTAAAAGATAGTAGCAGAGATAGACAGTAAACACTTTTTTTAACAGATACATGAATGTTTGCAAAAAAAAAACAAAAACGTATGATGCTCTGATTCTGTAAACGACCAAGAAAGAATAACTCTGACGCATTTTAAGTGGAGTCTCCTGATCAGAGACGAGACAGAAGGCAACCTTTGCTCTCAGCATGTACAGTGCTTCTTACAAGACAAGAACCTGTAAAATGCAAAGTGCATAAACAACAATACTTTTTAAACTTTCAACCCTTACCTGTTAAAAGCTTCTACTAAAGAGGTAAAACACAAGAAAGCAGAAACCCGCTGTTCAGATTCTGTCCATATAACCATTAGGATGGAATGAACAATATAAACTTTGACACATTTGTGTCGTGTCCTGATCAGAGGCAAGGCAAGTTTATTTATAGAGCGCATTTCATACCCAGTGGCAGTTCAATGTGCTTTACAGAAGTAAAAGCAAAACAGTAAACGATTGTGGGGTGGCACGGTGGTGTAGTGGTTAGCGCTGTCGCCTCACAGCAAGAAGGTTCTGGGTTCGAGCCCCGTGGCCGGCGAAGGCCTTCCTGTGTGGAGTTTGCATGTTCTCCCCGTGTCCGCGTGGGTTTCCTCCGGGTGCTCCGGTTTCCCCCACAGTCCAAAGACATGCAGGTTAGGTTAACTGGTGACTCTAAATTGAGCGTAGGTGTGAATGTGAGTGTGAATGGTTGTCTGTGTCTATGTGTCAGCCCTGTGATGACCTGGCGACTTGTCCAGGGTGTACCCCGCCTTTCGCCCGTAGTCAGCTGGGATAGGATCCAGCTTGCCTGCGACCCTGTAGAAGGATAAAGCAGCTACAGATAATGAGATGAGATGAGTAAACGATTGTTAGATTTAAAGCCATGATTTAAAGTGCTGATGACACGTTTTTGACATCTTTGGCGATGTTTTATAACATAAAAAGTAATTCCCGATGATCCATATATTAATTCACGAAGGTGCCTATTTTACAAGTTATGATAAAAAACGCGGCTATTTGGGCAAATTTGACAGGGCTGCAGCACCCAGGAGACGAATGAGGAAGAGGGGCTATATGACGTCAGCGAAAGAATCTTCCTCCTCACTTACCAGTTTGTTGTTGATGCGGCAGGTGTTCAGTTTATCATTATTAGTATTTTTATTAGACATTATTATACATATATATATATATATATATATATATATAGTTATTATGCCTTCGCGTTGTGTTGCCGGCTTTTGCTCCAAAGCCCACAAGGATGGGGTAAGTTTATTCAAGTTTCCCAGAGATCCCGAGCTGCATGCGAAGTGGGTGAAGCAAGTCAGGCGCACTCGTGACAAGTGGGAGCCCTCACCAACATCCGTCCTGTGCTCTGAACACTTCGATTTGGATTGTTTTGACACCCTTCCCAGCTTAAAAGAATCTCTTGGGTGTTCAGTTCAGCACAAACGTGTGTTACTACCATCAGCAGTGCCTACAGTATTCCGGAGGGGGTCTACTAGTAGCTATGCTGGATCCAGCAGTCGCCTGGGACAAGCTGACTCCTCCAAAGACAGTCCTCCTGTCAGAACATGTGTTGAGAAACGACATAAGATAAAGGTACGTAGAGCTATAGAGTGCTCCGACATGATGCTAAAAATAGTAACCATGCGGTCTGCGCGGCCATCTTGGAAGTGACTCGCTCCAGAGCGCTCATAGAGTACACATCATAGAGTACACATTCATGATAATCATAAATGTAATCATAAAGTCGGCGTGATATCAGTCATGTATTTGCTTGTGAAAGCTTGCGGCTTTCATGTAACTGCCGCCTAGCAACGAGAGGCAAAGGGTAAAGAGGGTAGGCTATCATAGATTCTATTCGGAAAAGATCAACACATGATTGCTTAAAAATTAGGCATTTTAACAATTTGCATCTGTTTTGTGATTATCGTGACACTTGTGTGTTCTATAGAACTGTATGTCTTATCAGCACATCGAGGATCTTCCACCGGAGGCTTTAGCAAGTACTCGTAGCAACACTATACTTTACCCTTTGCCATGCGTTGTTAGGGAACGGTAGCAAGTACCCCGATGACCGACTTCAAGAATAAGTAGAAAAAATTTAGAAATTATACTTTCCAAAAGTCATTTGAGCTTAGTGTATTGCATTTCCATTTATATTGTAGGTTCTTGCTGATGTTTTTGCGGAGTGTGACGCAGCTGCTGAATCAGAAGCTGCAGAGTTTGTATGTACTAGTTGTGAACATTCACATTATTATCAATCTCATTTATTTAAAATCAGATAAAATCATGCCATCATGATCACTGCTTAAAGTACCAGTATTTGGTTGTTGAAGAGCTAGCACTAGAGAGTTCACCGGCGTTTTCATGCGCCATTTCCATTGAGTAGAACAGCCAGTGAACCGCAGCGTGTTCTTCCGCTGACGTCACAACATGGCCGCGAGCCACGGACCCAGTTTTCTTGCGCTGTGCAATTAAAAGTTGGATATTCGCATAACAACAGCTTCTTTTCACGTAATTATAACAGAAATCTAACATGTTTGCCATGTTGTATAGTTTATTTAAGAAATTGCATAGAGTCATGTTCGTGTCATCAGCACTTTAAGTTAGTTTTATAGCTACACGTGATTTATGATTTAATATTTTAGAGCTTTTAAGATCCTTTATTATTTTAGACTAACCTGACCTTCCTCTTTGCTAGACATAAACATGGTGTCTTGTTTAAAATTGTTGTGAAAATATCTCGCACGCTTTGACGTGCATAAATGCTGAAATTGCTGAATCGCTGATATGAATATTATTTTGCTTATGATTGAAGGTGGCGGCACGGTGGTGTAGTGGTTAGCGCTGTCGCCTCACAGCAAGAAGGTCCTGGGTTCGAGCCCCGGGGCCGGCGAGGGCCTTTCTGTGTGGAGTTTGCATGTTCTCCCCGTGTCCGCGTGGGTTTCCTCCGGGTGCTCCGGTTTCCCCCAAAGACATGCAGGTTAGGTTAACTGGTGACTCTAAATTGAGCGTAGGTGTGAATGTGAGTGTGAATGGTTGTCTGTGTCTATGTGCAGCCCTGTGATGACCTGGCGACTTGTCCAGGGTGAACCCCGCCTTTCGCCCGTAGTCAGCTGGGATAGGATCCAGCTCGCCTGTGACCCTGTAGAACAGGATAAAGCGGATTGAGATAATGAGATGAGATGAGATGATTGAAGGTTTCATTCACACACACATATTGTAAGGTTTTATTCCTTTGTAAGGATAAATAATTCTCATCTCATCTCATTATCTGTAGCCGCTTTATCCTTCTACAGGGTCGCAGGCGAGCTGGAGCCTATCCCAGCTGACTACGGGTGAAAGGCGGGGTTCACCCTGGACAAGTCGCCAGGTCATCACAGGGCTGACACATAGACACAGACAACCATTCACACTCACATTCACACCTACGCTCAATTTAGAGTCACCAGTTAACCTAACCTGCATGCAGGGCTCGAAATTAACTTTTTTTCTTTGTGTCCCCCAGTGGTCCCGAATTCTGTGTTGTATTGTCCCGAATGGAAGCAATAGTGTCCCCATTTTTTTTCCTCTCTGAAATAACCAGTGGTTAATATTATCATATGAAGTTACTATTATATTTGTAACTATGCGATTTTGAACCCTTTATATCATTTTTACAATAAGTCACAAGACACAAGCGACACATGTCCTATACATCATCACTTCAAAATTACAGTTATTGCATTTTCAGTTTATTAAACTTTGGCGATCTCACTGTATGAATAGATACCTGTTTATTTAAAGGGGCCAACTAGCTCATTCAGAAAATGTTTCAACCCCCTACATCTGCAGTACACTTTCGTTGAAAATAAGACCCCTTTTATGTTCATTTCATCTACTTATACCTTGAATATCTGTTGGCACTTATAAGGCCAACTTATCATTTTCACCATTACCGTTATCCATAGCCCTGTGATGACCTGGCGACTTGTCCAGGGTGTACCCCGCCTTTCGCCCATAGTCAGCTGGGATAGGATCCAGCTTGCCTGCGACCCTGTAGAACAGGATAAAGCGGCTACAGATAATGAGATGAGATGAGACCGTTATCCATTTTTATGAACTTTCCGTTATCCATTACCGTTATCCATTTTTATGAACTTTCCCATTTTATGCACTTTCCGTTATCCATTTTATGAACTTTCGCTGCCGAAACGTGGGTGGAACATCAGCATAGTGGCAGGTCCGAGCCTAGTTGTGCTGCTGACTGACTAAACTTTCTGAACTAGAAAGACACCAAGAAAACTCACTTATTCTGTTGAACGGTATCTTCCGTCAATATCATCCACATCATTCCTGTTGTATTTTATAACGTGTCTAACAGTGTTCATTCAGTTCATTCAGTTGCTAGCGTTGCCTGCAGACCAGGCGATGACGCTTTGGATCCTGAAGGTCCTGGAGACGTTATGTCTGGGCTTTCAGTTTCTTCCCCGCGGTCGGTCCGCTTCAGCCACTTAAGCATTTTTGTTCTGGCAAGAGTCGGCGCAGCGTGTGCGGTAGCAATTCCATTCCAAGTCCATATAATGCGGACTCCGGCCGAAGATTCTAGAACAGAATGCGCTGCTCTGTAGCCCACGGATGCAGGTGCATCGAAAGTGTAGCTATTTTTCGCTGTTAACGTTTTAAAATTAAAATTGACAAATTAGGTGAATGTCTACGTATGTGTTACGGCTTTGTAAATAATATTAATGTAGAACTTTTTTTCTAGATCTATTTTTTTTCCATTGTCCCGGGATTGTCCCAGATATGATAATTTTGTGTCCCGATGACATTTTTTATGGTCCCCGGGACATCATTAGTTTCGAGCACTGCCTGCATGTCTTTGGACTGTGGAGCACCCAGAGGAAACCCACGCGGACACGGGGAGAACATGCAAACTCCACACAGAAAGGCCCTCGCCGGCCACGGGCCTCGAACCCAGGACCTTCTTGCTGTGAGGCGACAGCGCTAACCACTACACCACCGTGCCACCAGGATAAATAATTGTAAATATTTATTCTTGACCAAGAAGGCAGTAATTCTTAATACTTAATACTTATTCTTAATATTGTAGTTAGAATGCCAGCTAGAAGGCATTGAATTCTGTGTAACTTGTAAGTTACTGTGTGACCTTCTGTCTAAGCTAGACACATTGTTCGAGACGTGTTTTGGAACATTCTATCAGAACATGAGGTAAATGTTGATATCTGTTAGAACATCTGAAATGTATACAGGATATATTTTCACTTACACACATACATATTAATGGAATTAAGGAATTGGAATTAAGATGTGATTTGCTGACTTAGCACAAGATATCCACACACACACATAACACACACACACACACATCTTACATCCACCCCTCTCTGAGGTCACACACAAACACACACACACATTTTACACACATCTTTTTCATACACATATTCGACAGACACAATAGGCCGTTTAGAGAGATTATAATTTGTTATAAAAGGTTGTTTGTAAAATTTTATCTTTGGCGAGAAAACTGTGAATAAACAGCAGTGAAACCGATCTCTGGTTCTCTGTTTTTTCGCGGTGTTTTTTCGCCCCAGAATTCTGCAGGTGGCATGAGGGCATTGGTCTCGAGAAGTTGACCGTTCCAGCTGGGGGAACCCTTTCAACAATAGAGAATAAAATTACATAAAATAAATGGGGAAGAAGAGAGAAAAGAAAATAATAAGAATTAAACAATAGTAGAAATAGAATAATAAAATGAAGTAAAAGTTCAGTAAAAAAAAAACAGCAGAATAAAATAGAATAAAAGTTAAGTAAAGTTTAAAACATGCAGAGACTGTAAAAGTTAGGTAAAGTTTAAAACATGTAAAGATGACGATATTTATCAGTTAGCAGAAAGCATCTGAGAACAGCTTGGCCTTTAATCTAGATTTAAAGCTGCCAACAGCAGGAGCATTTTTGATGTCCTCTGGGAGTTGGTTCCATAGCTGTACTGCATAGTAGCTAAAAGCTGCTTCACCACACTCAGTGCGTTTACATGCACATAGAGAAAATCGAATTTCTGCCGTTGCTCGACTGAAATCGAAGTTCTAAATGCCATGGAAACACATTAGCTAGGCTGAAATCGAACCGAACTTGATTTCTCGTAATCGAGCTACACGACCTAGATTATGCGATTTTTGCCGAGCTACTTAGTGCATGTAAACCCTATCGGGCTACGTAGTCGAGCTACTTACTTCAGCACTGCCCCTTCCGGAAGTGACGAGTGATGAGACCACCAGCGGGAAACACGACAGCCTCGGTCGGCATGACAACAGTAGTAGTGAGCAGCAGAAGAGGTCAGGAGGAACAAACGAAGAAGAGAAAATGGCGAGCAGAAACGTGCACTTCTGGAGCAATGAGGAGACAGAGTTCATGCTCATTCAGCTTAAGGAGTTGAATATATTAAAATTCATGGACGGGAGAAGAACGCGCAATGGAGAACACGGAACTGATAACTTTGTTTACACTCTTGAATAGCTCTTCTTCATGACGACAACCGGAAGTGTACCAACACGATGGGGCGTGTAGCGCCACCTGTGGCTCGGGTGCACAATGTACCTCACACAATAGCTCGATTTCCTTGTGTGCATGTAGGATTGGATTTCTCTGGCACCCCTGCTGGGACCCTTTGCTCGATTACCGACAGCAGCTCGATTTGGATGTGCATGTAAACGTACTGACTTTGTTTTAACAACAGGTTTTACCAGTAAATTTTGCTGCTGCGATCTGGTAGATCTGATTGGGTTAGGCCGCTGCAACATATCAGAGAGGTACTTGGGCCCTGTACCATTTAGAGATTTGTACACCAGCAGCAATGCTTTAAAGTCAATTCTGTAGCTTACTGGAAGCCAGTGAAGGGACCTTAGCATTGGAGTAATGTGCTCTGTTCTTTTTGTTTGTGTGAGAACCCTCGCCGCTGCATTTTGAATCACCTGAGACCAGGCAGCAGACTAGTTCTCTCCCTGTTACATGTAAAGCTACCGTATGGTTACCATCTCTAGAGCTACTTTACCGTTTTTTCACAAACTATACCTATACCTTCCACTGAGAACATTACCAGGAAAAAAGGTTTCAGCAACAAAGTGGCCCACATCTTGGAAACAAACACAGGTTGCCTGCTCTGAAATTGCAATATTATGGAAACTGCAAAGGTTCATTGAAGAACAGATATAATAAAACAAGTGGCTTTGGTGAAGAAACCTTTATTTGTCACATGCGCACTTCAAGCTAGGGGTGTCACGGTATGAAAATTTAACATGACGGTTATTGTGACCAAAATTATCGCGGTGTACGGTATTATCACGGTTATTTGAGTGGGCGTGGCTCAGGTTGAGTGGGCGTGGTTCAGGTTTTCAAGTTTGGACTGTGGACAAGTGGATCCTGACCACAGCTAGACACATTTTAAAATGCTAGCAGTGGGCGCACTTCGCAATAAAGATCATTATCAAAGTTTAACATTATTGACAGTCGGATACAACTGTTGTATTTTCCCTCGACCCGAAGTCATACATTACTTCGTGTGTTTCACTGATCTATTTTCACCGTCTTGTGGCGAATGAAAGTTTAGCTGTGTAACTTAGCTTGGAATGGTGATGTTTACCTCAGAATAGCGCTAACCACAGCTAGTGCTAGATGCATTTTAAAACTGCTAGCAGTGGCCATCTTTCGACAATAAAGATTATCATCAAGGTCTAACATTATTGACAGTCGGAAATAATTGTTTCATCTTCCCTCGTCAAAAGTCAAAAGTTACTTTGCGCATTTCAGCTAAAACATACACGTTAACCTACCTTGCACTTGCTGTACAGATGCTGATGATGGTCTCGCAGATGAGTCATTAGATTTGATGTATTGCTGCCTTTCGCTGACACCTTTTTTCTGCACACTCTACATGCAGGAGCACCGTCATCAACAAGTTGTCCCTCCGAATTTTTGAAATATCCAAAATATTTCCACACTTCCGATTTTATCTGCTTGGAAGGCGGATAGATGTCTTCATCTTGATGACCACCACAGTCTCCTCCTTCCGCCATGCTTGAACTTCGGACAGTGAGTGAGTGAACTTGAGTGGCGTCGGCGGGAAAACTCGCACGAAAGTTCAAAGTCTCGCGAAAATGGAAGCTATCGCGGTTTTGACACTCAGAAGGTTATGGTCACCGTCAAAATATTTTAGCGTGGTAACCGTGTACACCAGTAATCGTGACAGCCCTACTTCAAGCACAGTGAAATTCATCCTCTGCATTTAACCCATCTGAAGCAGTGAACACATGCACACACACGCACGCACAGAGCAGTGGGCAGCCACAGTACAGCACCTGGGGAGCAGTCAGGGGTTCGGTACCTTGCTCAAGGGCACTTCAGCCCAAGGCCACCCCACGTTAACCTAACCACATGTCTTTGGACTGTGGGGGAAACCAGAGCACCCGGAGGAAACCCACGCAGACACGGGGAGAACATGCAAACTCCGCACAGAAAGGCCCTCGCCAGCCGCTGGGTTCAAACCCAGAACCTTCTTTCTATGAGGCAACCATGCTAACCACTACACCACCATGTGTCAGATGATAAAGTCAAGTGAATGTCCTGTCACTCTGTTGGATGTTGGCCTGGGACAGACAAGAGAGGTGATACTTCATTACTGCCATAACATATAGAACTAGCAGTAAGTTAGTTTGTTGGGTGTAATGTCCTCACCACTGGCTGTGTGATTACTTCTAACCTGTACACAAACATTTTCTCATCTTTGTGGAACACTGACTGAAGTTGCATTTGAGATCACATTGAACATCCCTTCCACAGTTAACAGAACCAACAAAGCACCACATAATGTCATTACAAGTGTGGCTGAAGAATTCCTACAGTCCAACACTGATTTTGTTCTTTAGCCCAAGGACCTTGAGAGAAAGCTTTTCTCCATGCATTTGCATGAGTACGTTCTGAATGAATTCATAAACGCGTCTCAGTTCCTTGGGGTAGACTAGGTTCAGTGTGTAGATCACTCCAAGCATCACTGCACAAGCCTGGCCTTCAGATCCAATGTTGTCCAGGATGATCAATCCTTCAAACAAAAATTCCAATGTCATCATAATGTCCAGGATCTCCATTGTCCTTGCTGATGGCATAAATGCCCATGGTGCACCGCTGCATGTCTGTCTGGATGTAATTTCCTTCGATGTCCTGCATATTTAAAGTAAATAGGAGAAAAGGGAAACATTTGAATACTTTGTCCACACAAGCTACATTTGTGCATCAAGTTGGTTTATGGGTATTGTGTGATCCAAGGTGTGCTTCGACTCACATAAGCGAAAAGAACAAAGCATTTTACCATAGTGACTTTGACAGGTATGGTAAAGCTAGCCTGGCAAGCCAGACTAAATGTGAATATTTAGTCTGGCCTCGATCCGTAGACATTTCCGAAGCGGGTAGGAGGAACAAACCGCTGTCTTTCAAACTGTCTCTGTGCGTATAGGCCAACGCTCTGACCAATCAGCGCAACAGTGACTGTGACGTAGTCAGAGCGACAGAAAGCAGTGGGGGAGACCTTGAAATTAAATAATTTTTCAAAATGCGTATTAATTAATAAACAGGTTCTAGATATTAAGAAGTTTGGAGATAATGACCACAAGTTTGGAGTCTGTACCACATACACATTTTTTTCCAAGGGTTTGCTTAAACTGTTTTTGAGAGTTTTTATTTAGTGGTGTTTGGTGAAATAATTTCCCTTAAATTTAAAATAACGGGAAAATAAGAAACAATCAAAAAGTAATGTTTTAAAGCTGTTTATTAATTCTTCGTACTGCACAAACTAGCCCCATCCTTTTGGCTACGAGCGGAGCCAGCTGGTAGATCAGACTTTTGCCATAGCCGGTCGGCAAAACAGCGAAAACGTCCTTCTTGAAAAGGAATGAGCGGAGAGCCTCTTCCTGCTCATGTTTCAACGAAAACTCCAAGTCTAATTCTTCTAAAACTGATTCCAAAGCGAGTCAAACGTGCGCTGTTCACTAGCCGTAGCCATCTTTCCTGTTGTGCTTTCTCCAGCGTCGCGCAGCCTTGTCGTCACTCCTGCAAAAGCCCGCCCAAAGAATCCAAACAAAAACCTTGCGTTGTGATTGGCGGGCACGATTTGATGCCCGGGGTGTTTTTGTTTATATGGTGCGAAGCTAGACCCACTCGCTAGGCAAAAATATTTTTGGCCGCTAGGCGGTTGGGTCTAGTTTACTAGGCTATGGTAAAGCAGCACTAGAAACATTACTACATTTCAAATAATCTATTATAGTGTCAAGTCAAGTCAAGTTTATTTGTATAGCGCCTTTAACAATAAACATTATTGCAAAGCAGCTTTACAGAATTTGAAGAACTTAAAACATGAGCTAATTTTATCCCTAATCTATCCCCAATGAGCAAGCCTGTGGTGACGGTGGTGAGGAAAAACTCCCTCAGACGACATGAGGAAGAAACCTCGAGAGGAACCAGACTCTAAAGGGAACCCATCCTCATTTGGGCAACAACAGACAACATTAACAGTTTTAACATGAAGTCAGTTTCGTTGATGTTATAAACTCTTCATTGATGGAAACTTGAGTGCAAAACTGTTCATGACAACTGCAGTCCTAAAGTTAACAAGTCAACTGTCGTCCTCAGCCATAAAAGCATTACTGTAAGAGTCCAGAGCGTCCTCCAAGTGTGACTTTCAACTGTCCACATGGGGCCGTCCTCCACAGGAGCGATGTGATGAGACTCCAACCAGACACAGGGCACCAGGATGGATCAGGCAGGTCCGAGGAGTAGAAGAGGTCAGCATCTCGATCTCAGGACTGACATGTAACTCAGAGGGACAGATTTTTTTTTTTTTTGGGGGGGGAGAAAACACAGGTTGTTAGGTATGCCCAATGTCACCTGACTAAGTAGGAACAGTATACATATTGCACTGAGTACAAGCAGGGACTCTGGCAAAACTAACTATGACAGCATAACTAAAAGGGGAGAGCCAGAAGGTAACACAGGCATGAGGGAGCCCCGGGACATAAAGCAGCAGCCACTACACCGTCAACAAGCTCGAGTGAGCAAGCGAGTGGGGACTGACAGCATCCATACATCCCAGATTACCAAAACACTCTATGTCTGAGGATCCTCCAGATCTACTCCTTTACCTCATAAAGGCCCGGTCCCACTGCACTTACGGATGCAAAGAGGATGTAAAACGTAAAAAAATCTTTGCCATCTGTTGGAAAACGCTATGCATCCATTGTGTACTCATTGCATACGTGCTTCATACGCTCTATCCATCGAGCATCCGTCCACTGTGATTTCATCCGCGCAAAAAGTTTTGAGCTGCACAAAACTTTTAGAACGGATGAACTTTCCGCCGTGTACGATGTAAATCCGTGACATATACGAGCAACAAACGTTCTATGTCCGTTATCATCCGTTAAACGTCTGCTGTATCCTCTTTGCATCCTCTGGGCATCCTCGCAACTCACATCCGCTGCAGCTGAAAACGGAAAGAGGGAGGAAAGATAAGGTACATGAAACGTCTATTCATCGTTAGTAGCACGGAAATAGAAAGGATGTAAGCGTATGCATCTCGTATATAAAGTATTCAAAACGGACAAAGCGTTTATATCTGGGATGTATCTCGTATATTTAGGATGTCTGGAGTATGTCTAGAGTATGTAGAAGGACACCTAGCGGACAATCGATATTTTGTATAAAAAGGGGGAGAAAATCATCTAGTAGTAGAGATGTATCGATGTAGCTGCCAGCACGTCTTTCCGCTTTATGCTGACGGCGTGCGTGCTGCATCCCTTTATATCCGCGGAGCAGACGCAATTCATACCCCCCGCATGCGCAGTGAACAGTCTGCATCCGATATACATCCGCGCAACATCCCCTTTGTTTCCGTTAGGCGTACGTGATGCATCCCCTTCATCCGCTATGCATCCGCTCTTTCTGCTATGCGTCCGCTTCTCAGTTATCACCGGTAACCCCTTCGGAGCTGTCATCCACTTCCATCCGCTTTCATCCGCTAGGCTTCCTATGAACATGCGTTTAACATCCCCGCTATATACTACCCACGTCCGTTCTTTTCTGTTCTGTTTTCGCAAATTTTCGCCAATTTTGTCCATTTCTGGATCGAATGAAAACGGATAGAGCCACCCCCGAAATTTTGCTCGTCCGCTGTGTCCTTTTTGCATACGTTTTGTGTCCATCGGCCAGTGGGACCGGGCCTTAAACACCATTAACACAAGGCTTGACTAAACAGATATGTTTTTAGCCGAGACTGAAATGCTGAGACTGTGTCTGATTCCCGAACACTACTTGGAAGTGCTCTGTAAGAGTAAATTATTCTTTTACACACAATAGACACCTCTGTCAGAAATGTAAAAGACCAAGTGGCAAGCCACAACTACAGGACAAACAACTTTAGAAACTTAAATACAAGTTACATTCAAAACTAACTAAAAGTAAGCAAATACACTAACTTACCATATACTCATGGATTAGATCTCCATCATTCTCGCCAAGGTAGAGGCAAAGCACCCTAAGGACTGCTGCCCTTTTCGAATGAACATCACTTGTAACCTGTGTGAAGAGATTCCACTGATTTAAAAACATTTCCAGACACTTGAATACTTACAATATTTGGATTTTTCCACATTTGGTTATATTGTAAATATGCTTATTCTTTTGATTACAAAATGATAGTGATGTGCGGTCATATAATGTGTGACGTGTATGGATGTGTACGGTAGTATGAAATCACAGTTTTACTTTGTAGTGTACATTGACTGTCCCACCTGAGAAAAAAGGGCTGCTTTTGCTACCATAACATTTCATCATCATTTTTTGGAAACATGTCTTATGGCCCTTTTCCACTACCCTTTTTCAGCTCACTTCAGCCCGACACGGCTCGCGTTTCGACGACCTCAGAGCAGCACGACTCAGCTCGCTTCAGCCCTACTGAGCACCCAAAACTCGCACGGTTTTGGAGTGGGGCTGAAGCGAGCCAAACCGAGCCGAGTGGGGCTGGGGGCGTGAGGAGACACTCCCCTGTGCACTGATTGGTAAGGAGGAGTGTCCTCACATGCCCACACACGCCCCGCGAGCACGCTGGGATCTGTAAACACCGTAAACCCGGAAGAAGAAGAATTACGAATTACGAGAATTTCTGAAGCCTTATGCGCCTCGCCTCATCTATACGCTCTTGCCAGTATCTGTTGGCGTTGTCGGTGACAACAAGCCACAGCACCAAGACCAGCAACACTAACGACTCCATGTCCTCCATGTTTATTGTTTACTATCCGGGTCGTGAGACTACCGCTTAAAAGATCACTGATGTCACTGTTTGCGCCGCCTAACAACATCACGTGATGTCCACCCACTTTCGCTAACTCCGCCCAATGTGTCCACCCACTTCCAGCCAGCACGGTTCAGCGCGGTTGTAGTTGAAATGCAACTCCAACAGCCCCGCTCAGCTCGACTCAGCCCAACTCAGCACGGCTCGACTCAGCCCAACTCAGCCGCGTTGGTAGTGGAAAAGCGGCAATAGAGTAAATCCAGGCTGTTACTGAAACCAAAATGGCACACACATGACTAAATTTAAACAACACTGAATGAACATAGTCACCTCTTGTTAGATCTGCAGATGTTTGGCTAGTTTCTGGCCAGTGACCCCTCCCTTCTTCTGGAAAACTGATGTCAGCTGAGGCTGAAGACCGTCCAACTGTGCCATGAAGGTCGTCTCAAGTGGATGTGTTGTAATACGCTGAAATTCAGCATTTACAGTATCTGTTACACACAAAAGAAAGTGGCAGAAGACAAAGAGCACTGTGTTTAGTCATTTATGTAATGGTGATCCAAGAAAAGGCTACACTACGACCTCACCATTAACTGAGGTTGTTTTTATGGCATAAGCATTTGTGTACCATGTTTTAGTCAACTACTAACTAATCCTAACTAAACCCTAACTAATCCATGAAGAGGAATACCATTTTTTAAATCATAACACATACAGTGAGAATGCACAATGAAAAGAGGCAAATAGGATGGAAGCACGCACGCATTTACCTCATCAATATGGAAACGTGCAGGCCACCTCACTTTAAACTCTTCAGCACCTGGACGTCCATGCACCACCTCTTTTCTTCGGTAGGAGAACGTTTTAGACATCTTCTCTTTTACGTTTGATGCCCTGTTTCTTTGTCTGATATCATTCAAAAGTTCAACTCTCAAAGTTTCCAGGCTTTCATCTGTTTCACCAGTGGGATAAGAAGGACAATAGTTGAACTCTGCCTTTCTTTACATTTTTGGCTGGGAAGCATTCATCTCTTGATTTGTTTTTCAACGCATTAACAGTCACTTCAGGACAGCCAATGTTCCGCATCTTTGTCCGGTAATTAGCCATTTTGTATTTCAGGCTAATCATCCAGCCATAGTATCCAGTGGCAGACAGCTCTCGCAAACAGGGAAATTTTTTGATGAGTGCCGCTGCCCCGTAAAGTAAATGCCCTCCGATATCAGCAAGCCAGGCAATTCATGAAGGTTAATGCATCAGACATGTAATGAAAAAAGTTTGTTGACAAGCTGGAGCAGGAGTTAAGTCACTTAAAGTCTGACCAAGTCAAAGCAAATTCAACTCACCAGCTGTGCTCTGATAGCCCGCCCGGAACCGGGCTTCAAGCCGAATTAAACCCTAATTAAAATGAGTTGGTTCATGTCTAACCACACGGACAATAGATATCTTATAATGCATTAGGAGCATGTTAATAAGCTAGGTCACACATAGACATGTAGCTAGCTTAACCGTCCAATAGGCTCATAGGCCGTAACTACTCCACTTTCGATCAAAATATTTCAAAAATGTTAACACACCATGGTTAAAGTAAAACTACGACACAATGATTATTATTAAAGACTTACCCAAATAGGAATGACGAGCCGTGGAATGACGAGTAAGGTGCATCTCACCTGGCCGGTCTCCACAGCGAGTAGGCTAACTGACCTGTGAGCCCCAAGATCCTGAAATGGCGGTATGTTTGTGTGAATGCGCAAAATTCCAACTCCAAACAGGATGATATGCGCAAATTAGGATGAATTTAATTTTTTGTGCTACATTTAATTGAATTAAATACGATTGTCATAATTCTGACATTATATGTTGGAATTAATTAAATTTTATAAGTGGAGTTAAATAACACAAGAATTTCTATTAAAATATGCTTGATTAGTATATGTGACTGATCACAGAATGCAGGGACACATGTCGGCCCGGGGGCATTTTGAGTTATTGACAGATTCAGAAAGTACAGTTTCTAAGCTTTCCAATGATGCCTTCCATGTGGAGATCTGACAATATTTGAAGAATGTGTGGCCTTTTGAAAGTGTATACTTCTTAAAACAGAAAAGGGAGAAAATCGCCCTCAAAGTTTTCCATCTCAGTTCCTCTGGGTGTAGGGCGGGCACATAATGGTGCTCATTTGCATGACATTAAGGAAAGCCCTACCCCCTACTAGCTAGCACAATGCTACTTTCATGTAAACAAAGATCACCACGTCAATTTTCCTTCCATGCAAAGTATGCCCAAAACAAAAAATAAGTCCTAAAGTATACTTTAACGTTTTGTGGTTGAAAAATTACTCACACCGTAAGAAAGAAAGAGAGCACGATGATAACACAACTAACACAACACTAGTTTCATGTAACCAAACCACAACACTCTCCATTACATGCAAAAATAAACACACAGCCTTAGATTAATAAACTTACCCCATCAGAAAGAGAAACGTCGCCTTGCACACACCAATGGCTCCGATGGAATGTAGTCCTAGAACACTTCCTTTTGGTTGGGTTTTTTTTGCTAGAAATGGTTATCTCTGATGTAACTACCGTGCGTCTGTTTGCTTCGCGGTGTTTCAGCTCCTCTGCGATCTGTTTAGCTTGCTCCATATTCATTCAATAGTGAAATTACATGCCTGTATGCAGCTTAAGTAGCCACGAGCTCAGCTCGTATCATACAGCTGATTGGCGAAAAAAACAAAAGACTTAAATCATCATGTGAATGGCCCATATGGTAATTTACCCACACCCCCCAGCAGGCTACAGTCCTGACAAAAACAAGACAATTTGCAACAAAAAATGTATGCTTTTCCAACAAAACAATCTATTATCTGAAATACTGATTGCATTCTTCAAGATCTCAACTTGCACATTTAGTAGGGGTCAGAATCACTTTTTTTCAGTGTATCCCCGCCCTACCAACTATACACCAAGTTTCAAGATATTATTTGTCACATTTTTCAAGTTCTGCTGCAGGAAACCAACCCGACCTCTTTACACTGACCTCAGCAGCCCATGGCATAAACCCACCGGACCTTTGGTTCAGGTGAGCTAAAAATTTACATTTCTCACATTTCTTAGTATCAAAAGGCACAAATACATTACTTAATCAACACATATACCAACTTTCAAGACCAAACCACTCATAGTTTTCAAGTTCTGCTCCAGAAACAAAAGAGAGACCAAGTCTGAAATTGTTTCCATGGAAACATGAAAAATTAAAATTTCTGAAGTTCCTTAGTATGTAAACGCACATCTATATCACCTTGTGAACAAGTATACCAAGTTTCAAATCTGTATCATGAATAGTTTTGGATATATGCTCCGGAGACCAACATCGCTCTTAGAAACGAAGTCAAAATCTATTTTTTATGTAAAAAGTTGAAAAATTCTTTTTTTTTTTTTTCAAAAGTCCAGAATAGCAAAAAGGCACCAGTTCACATGTTGCTTGATATGTATACAACGTTTCATGAGGATATCTTCAGTAGTTTTAAAGATATGGCCTGGAAATGAAAATGTGACCAGATAGAGAGCCGGACGGAACCCGTTTCTATATCCTCCACCAAACTTCGTTTAGGTGGGGGGATAATGAAACAAAGTCAATATGTGGTGTGAGACGACCCTTCGCTTTAAAAAATAAATAGTACTCTCAAGTCCAGTGAGTGCAGTTTTATGTGGAAATGATCTGTAGGTTTTCCTGAGCATCTTCCAGAACCAGCCGCAGTTCTTCTGGACACTTTGACTGTCACACTCGTTTCTTCATTTTGCACCAAAACCCAGCAGCCTTCATTATGGTTTCTTTTTTAATCTGAAAAGTGCTCTCTTAAAAGTGGTAATATGCTGCTCGGATACAAACTTTTTTATTTTTCTGTAACATTTCATTTTGTGCTGGAAAATGAACGTTCGGACTCTAAAATGTTTTTGTACAGACTCGATAATGTAGAAGTCATAAAATAGAAATCTATGACAAAGTTTGCACAGGGCTGTATAAGGTGTTACAGGTTGTTCTAGGATTGTTTATGCGAATGCATTACACTTTAAAGCAGTGTCCATAGTGCAGTATGAATTTTTCATAAGTAGTGGCTTTAATTGTATGGTGAGGCAGAGGGAAGTTGGTGAAGGAGAGTCAGAGAGAGAGAAAGAAAGAAAAAAAACCCTGATGCAATAATATTAACTAGAAAACATCCTGAATATCTTGACACATTCTCGAGGACGAGGTCTAGTTAGTGCACTCAAGCGTCATATGAAAACTAACAGATGTGATTTTACACAGGAAATACAAATTGCA
The DNA here is from genome assembly GCF_027579695.1 of Neoarius graeffei. Lineage (NCBI taxonomy): Eukaryota > Metazoa > Chordata > Actinopteri > Siluriformes > Ariidae > Neoarius > Neoarius graeffei. The sequence continues at coordinate 5,224,643 of NC_083596.1, forward strand.
AATTTTAATAACTATGAATGAAGAAATATGCGAGACAAAACCAAGCTGCTCGTGTTTCTGAAAGGAACACATTCTATTAAAGGAGAAAGTGTAAACATTAATGCTTTCTCCTAGGAGTTGAACCTTTTTTTTTTTTTTTGTACAGTGATTTTATCCAGTATTTGTAAAAACATAAAAATTTATTGTTGATGGGGGAAGCCATGACCTACAGGTTACAGAAGTACCTTTGGGACCAAAAGGTTGCCAGTTTGATTCCCTGAAGAAGAAGAAGAAGAAGAATTATCTTCTTCTTCTTCTTCTTCATCTAAATGCTATGAATATGCAAATTAACATTATATATATATATATATATAAAACCCCGATTCCAAAAAAGTTGGGACAAAGTACAAATTGTAAATAAAAACGGAATGCAATAATTTACAAATCTCAAAAACTGATATTGTATTCACAATAGAACATAGACAACATATCAAATGTCAAAAGTGAGACATTTTGAAATTTCATGCCAAATATTGGCTCATTTGAAATTTCATGACAGCAACACATCTCAAAAAAGTTGGGACAGGGGCAATAAGAGGCTGGAAAAGTTAAAGGTACAAAAAAGGAACAGCTGGAGGACCAAATTGCAACTCATTAGGTCAATTGGCAATAGGTCATTAACATGACTGGGTATAAAAAGAGCATCTTGGAGTGGCAGCGGCTCTCAGAAGTAAAGATGGGAAGAGGATCACCAATCCCCCTAATTCTGCGCCGACAAATAGTGGAGCAATATCAGAAAGGAGTTCGACAGTGTAAAATTGCAAAGAGTTTGAACATATCATCATCTACAGTGCATAATATCATCAAAAGATTCAGAGAATCTGGAAGAATCTCTGTGCGTAAGGGTCAAGGCCGGAAAACCATACTGGGTGCCCGTGATCTTCGGGCCCTTAGACGGCACTGCATCACATACAGGCATGCTTCTGTATTGGAAATCACAAAATGGGCTCAGGAATATTTCCAGAGAACATTATCTGTGAACACAATTCACCGTGCCATCCGCCGTTGCCAGCTAAAACTCTATAGTTCAAAGAAGAAGCCGTATCTAAACATGATCCAGAAGCGCAGACGTCTTCTCTGGTCCAAGGCTCATTTAAAATGGACTGTGGCAAAGTGGAAAACTGTTCTGTGTTCAGACGAATCAAAATTTGAAGTTCTTTATGGAAATCAGGGACGCCGTGTCATTCGGACTAAAGAGGAGAAGGACGACCCGAGTTGTTATCAGCGCTCAGTTCAGAAGCTGCATCTCTGATGGTATGGGGTTGCATTAGTGCATGTGGCATGGGCAGCTTACACATCTGGAAAGACACCATCAATGCTGAAAGGTATATCCAGGTTCTAGAGCAACATATGCTCCCATCCAGACGACGTCTCTTTCAGGGAAGACCTTGCATTTTCCAACATGACAATGCCAAACCACATACTGCATCAATTACAGCATCATGGCTGCGTAGAAGAAGGGTCCGGGTACTGAACTGGCCAGCCTGCAGTCCAGATCTTTCACCCATAGAAAACATTTGGAGCACCATAAAGCGGAAGATACGACAAAAAAAGACCTAAGACAGTTGAGCAACTAGAATCCTACATTAGACAAGAATGGGTTAACATTCCTATCCCTAAACTTGAGCAACTTGTCTCCTCAGTCCCCAGACGTTTACAGACTGTTGTAAAGAGAAAAGGGGATGTCTCACAGTGGGAAACATGGCCTTGTCCCAACTTTTTTGAGATGTGTTGTTGTCATGAAATTTAAAATCACCAAATTTTTCTCTTTAAATGATACATTTTCTCAGTTTAAACATTTGATATGTCATCTATGTTCTATTCTGAATAAAATATGGAATTTTGAAACTTCCACATCATTGCATTCCGTTTTTATTTACAATTTGTACTTTGTCCCAACTTTTTTGGAATCGGGGTTGTATATAATTTGCATGCAGATACCCGTTAGCTCTTACGCAGTGTTGGGCAAGTTACTTCAAAACTGTTTTGCGTTATTTATTACTTGTTACTGTCATTTTAAAGTAATCCATTACATTACAGTATTACTGTATTTAAAATGTAAGGCATTACACTACTATTGCATTACTTTTAAGTTACTCTCACCAAAATAACTGGAAGTATGGATTTGGCAGTCTAAATGTAGCTCAAGATGCTTGTAGCGTGAATCGCGTGTGGGTGGAGCACAGAGGACGGCAGGACAGAGATCAGGTTTGTTAACCGGCTTTATTGCCACACTTTTCAGAGTTGCAAACACTGTTTTCACTAGCGCGAGAGACACACACACACACAGCGTCTCGTCCGGTTCTCCCTCTGCTCTCGCTCTCCCTCCTTAAATAGGGCGGTTTACTGGGGAGAACACACAAAACACAGGTTAATGACACTCAGGTGAAGCGATTCTGCCACTTACCTTCCCCAACTCCGCCCTCCTGTCACAGACCGGTGCTTGACCACGCCCCCGCTGCCACATACCCCCACCGCCCGACTCAGGCCGGGCGCCCGTCCGGCCCGCAGCCGACTCCCCCCCCCCTTGACGGGAGAGGAAGTCCGCCACGACCATCTGCGCCCCCGGCCTGTGGACCACCTTGAAGTTGAAAGGTTGGAGCGCCAGATACCAACGGGTGATCCGCGCGTTGGCATCCTTCATGCGGTGGAGCCACTGGAGGGGCGCGTGGTCCGAACAGAGGGTGAAAGAGCGCCCCAGCAGGTAGTAACGGAGGGCGAGGACCGCCCACTTGATGGCCAGGCACTCCTTCTCGATAGTGCTGTAGCGCCCCTCACGCACTGACAGCTTCCGGCTGATGTACAACACTGGGCGGTCCTCTCCCCCCACCTGCTGGGACAAAACGGCCCCCAGCCCTCTGTCCGACGCATCCGTCTGTAACAAAAAGGGGAGAGAGAAGTCAGGGGAGTGCAGAAGTGGCCCCCCACACAGTGCAGCCTTTACCTCAGAGAAAGCCCGCTGGCACTGCTCCGTCCACTGGACCGGATCTGGCGCCCCCTTTTTAGTGAGGTCAGTCAGCGGGCTGGTGACGTCCGAATAATTAGGTATGAACCTACGATAATAGCCAGCCAGCCCCAGGAACTGTCTCACCCCCTTTTTGGTCTTGGGTCTCGGGCAGGCCGCAATCGCTGCTGTCTTATTAATTTGGGGACGCACCTGCCCGTTACCCAAGTGGAAGCCCAGATACCGTACTTCCACCCGCCCAATCGCACACTTCTTCGGGTTGGCAGTGAGCCCCGCCCGCCTCAGCGACCTAAGGACGGCCCTCAGGTGTTGCAGGTGCCGCTGCCAGTCATTACTATAAATGATTATGTCGTCCAAATAAGCGGCCGCATAGGTGGCGTGGGGCCGGAGGATCCGGTCCATCAGCCGCTGAAACGTAGCGGGCGCCCCAAACAGCCCAAACGGAAGTGTGACGAACTGGTGTAAGCCGAACGGTGTGGAAAAGGCCGTTTTTTCCCGGGATAATGGAGTCAAGGGGATCTGCCAATATCCCTTCGTCAAATCCAGTGTCGAGTAAAAGCGAGCCGTGCCTAGTCGATCAAGCAGCTCATCAATACGAGGCATTGGGTACGCGTCGAATTTAGACACCGCATTGACTTTTCTATAGTCCACGCAGAACCGGACCGAGCCGTCGGCCTTGGGAACCAAGACCACCGGGCTGCTCCAGTCACTGTGGGACTCCTCGACGATGCCCATTTCGAGCATGGCCTGAAGTTCTTCCCGAACCACCTTTTTTTTGTGTTCGGGTAATCTATAAGGTCGGCTACGCATTACCACCCCCGGGGGCGTCTCTATGTGGTGTTCTATGAGGTTGGTGCGTCCGGGCCGGGGCGAGAACACATCCGAAAACTCGGCCTGCAACTGGGCGACCTCCGTGAGTTGGGTCGGGGAGAGGTGGTCTCCACAGGGGACCGGAGAGGTGCGAGATGCCAATGACCCTTTTTGGATCTCCGGCCCCAGCTCCGCCTTCTCCGGAACTACCGACACCAACGCCACGGGGACCTCCTCATTCCAGAGCTTCAGCAGATTGAGGTGGTAGATCTGTAGCGCCCCCTCCCTGTCCGTTCGCCTAACCTCATAGTCGACATCCCCGACTCACCGTGTGACCTCGAAGGGCCCTTGCCACTTGGCGATTAATTTGGAGCTCGACGTGGGCAACAGGACGAGTACCTTATCTCCCGGAGTGAACTCTCTAAGGCGCGTGCCCTTGTTGTACAGGCGGGTTTGCCGTTCCTGGGCCTGCCGCAAATTCTCCTGAGTTAAGTGGGTGAGCGTGTGGAGTTTTGCGCGCAGATCCATAACGTATTGAATTTCATTTTTGCTCTGCGAAGGTCCCTCCTCCCAATTTTCCCGCAGTACATCTAAGATGCCGCGCGGCTTACGCCCATACAGTAATTCAAAGGGGGAGAACCCCGTGGAGGCTTGGGGGACCTCTCGCACTGCAAACAACAAGGGTTCGAGCCACTTATCCCAGTTACGTGCGTCCTCACTTACGAATTTTTTGATAATATTCTTGAGGGTGCGGTTGAACCGTTTGACTAAACCGTCCGTTTGTGGGTGATACACGCTGGTGCGGATCGGCTTAATACCCAGTAGCCCATACAGTTCGGCCAGTGTTCGTGACATAAACGAGGTGCCTTGATCAGTCAGAATCTCTTTCGGGATTCCGACCCGGGAGATGACGTGGAAGAGAGCCTCTGCAATACTACGTGCGGAGATATTGCGAAGAGGCACCGCTTCCGGGTATCGCGTTGCATAGTCCACCAGAACCAATATAAAGCGGTACCCTCGTGTTGACCGATCTAATGGCCCGACGAGATCCATCCCAATTCGTTCAAACGGGGTCTCGATTAATGGTAGGGGGCGCAAGGGCGCTTTTGGAATGGCCGCTGGGTTTACTAACTGACATTCGCGGCACGCCGTACACCACTTACGGACGTCGCCGCGAATCCCCGGCCAATAGAATCGGGCCATTATCCGGGCGAGTGTTTTATCCTGCCCGAGGTGTCCCGCCATGGGATTAAAGTGAGCCGCCTGGAATACCAATTCCCGACGGCTCTTTGGAATTAACAACTGGGTGACACGCTCCTTCGTCTGAGTGTCCTGCGTCACTCGGTATAACCTATCTTTTAAAATGGAAAAATAGGGGAAGGTCGGGGTGGCATTCGGCTGGAGCGTTTGACCATCGATTACTCTCACTTGGTCAAACGCGTGTCGCAGAGTTTCGTCTCGCGATTGTTCCAGTGGGAAATCCGCGAGGGATTCCCCAATAGAAAGAGGAGGAGCCGGGGGCCCCTCACTCTGTCGCGGAGATGACGTAGACGGCCCTGCGACCGCAGCTCCAGCCAAAACGACACCGGGACCCCCCCCGGCTAACCGGCAGGACCCACTCTTTACTAGGTGTGCCATCAACCCCCGGAATCCCGGCCAATCAGTCCCCAAGATTAAAGAGTGGGTAAGGCGAGGATTAACCGCCGCCTTCACTATAGATTTGTCCCCTCTGAAATGTATGTGGACCGACACCAACGGGTAGCAGTGAACATCCCCGTGCACACACAACACCTTCACCCCTTGTGCTCCCCCCAATGCCTCGTCTTGCACCAGGCTTTGGCGGATCGAGGTCTGGTTGCAACCCGAATCCACCAACGCCTGATAGGTCGCCCCGTGTACACTTACCGGTATGCGATATGCTCCGGCCTGATCGAGGGCAGCCTCTGGCGTGTCGGGGATCCGCACCACCGCCCCCACCTCCATCGCGGCACACTGTTGCTGCAGGTGGCCCGGTTCCCCGCAGCGCCAGCAAACCGGCCCGGGCCTCCCCTCTGCAGCTGTGGACTGGGGGTCACTCACCTGAGGGGGGGGAGAGACAGACATAGAAGGGAGAAACGGGAGGGCACCACGGGTGCGGCGGGCCGGCTGGGGTGGGGCCGGCCCCCGCCTCCGTGGTGGGGGAATGGGGCGAGGACGGGACACGGGAGGAGGGGGGAGAGAGAGAGAGAGAGAGAGAGAAGAGGAGAGAGAAGACATCCGTTGTCCTGCCGCCGGGACAGCCGCCAGATGATCCTCCGCCAGTCCTACGGCCTGATCCAGCGACGCCGGGCGGTGGCACTGGACCCACTCCGCGGTTCCGGCGGGTAGGCGGGCGATGAACTGCTCCAGCGCCACCTGGTCGATGATCCCCTCGGCGTCGCGATCTTCGGCCCTCAGCCACCGCCAGCAGGCGTCCCGGAGCTGCTGGCCGAACGCAAACGGGCTGCCGACTTCCTCCATTCGCAGCGCGCGGAAGCGCTGGCGCTGCTGCTCCGGCGTGCGCCCCACGCGCTGGAGGACAGCCCGGCGAAGGTCGGCGTAGGCCAGCCGGTGGTCGGCGGGGAGCTGTAGTGCGGCTAACTGCGCCTCTCCCGTCAGGAGGGGGAGGAGGCGCGCCGCGCGCTGTTCCATCGGCCACCCCGAGGCTTCGGCGACCTGTTCGAATAATGCGATGAACGCCTCGGGGTCGTCCTGCGGGCCCATCTTAGTCAAGGTGATGGGAGATGGGCCCGCGGCCGGGGCGCTGGTGGACCCCGCCGACGCGAGGAGGCGCCGGAACGCCTCGCGGTCTTCCTGTTGAGCCAGTACCAGGGCTTCGAAGCGGCGCTCCTGCTCCTTCCGGAGTGTGACGAGCGCCTGGTGCTGGCTCTGCTGGGCCGTGGCGAGGGCGTGGACCAAGTCCGCGAACGGGGAGGATTCCATGGGGCTGCAGGACAGGTGCTCCACGGTCCTGGGTTTCGGCACCACTGTAGCGTGAATCGCGTGTGGGTGGAGCACAGAGGACGGCAGGACAGAGATCAGGTTTGTTAACCGGCTTTATTGCCACACTTTTCAGAGTTGCAAACACTGTTTTCACTAGCGCGAGAGACACACACACACACAGCGTCTCGTCTGGTTCTCCCTCTGCTCTCGCTCTCCCTCCTTAAATAGGGCGGTTTACTGGGGAGAACACACAAAACACAGGTTAATGACACTCAGGTGAAGCGATTCTGCCACTTACCTTCCCCAACTCCGCCCTCCTGTCACAGACCGGTGCTTGACCACGCCCCCGCTGCCACAATGCTCAATTAGCTCATCACACATCCAGTGGAAGGTGATGTGGTATCTGACTGAGCTAGGCTTATGGTTAAAAACAGTAGAATATAATAGCCACAGTGACGGCTCATGGCACAATACAAGGAACAATCATCGCAAGAACAGACAAAAGGTCAAAGTCTGGCAAATTGTGATAGAAATATTGTAACTTTAGGCCTATTCATCTCATCTCATTATCTCTAGCTGCTTTATCCTGTTCTACAGGGTCGCAGGCGAGCTGGAGCCTATCCCAGCTGACTACGGGCGAAAGGCGGGGTACACCCTGGACAAGTCGCCAGGTCATCACAGGGCTGACACATAGACACAGACAACCATTCACACTCACATTCACACCTACGCTCAATTTAGAGTCACCAGTTAACCTAACCTGCATGTCTTTGGACTGTGGGGGAAACCGGAGCACCCAGAGGAAACCCACGCAGACACGGGGAGAACATGCAAACTCCGCACAGAAAGGCCCTCGCCGGCCACGGGGCTCGAACCCGGACCTTCTTGTTGTGAGGCGACAGCACTAACCACTACACCACTGTGCCGCCCACCTCTGTAAATGTTTAGTTAAATTACTGGTGCTATTTCGGGAAGTGGACAGTTCTTTAGGTTTAGCACACAAAGTGCATTTGACTATGATGTTCTTCACATCCTTATTTTTCACAAACTTAAAGTAATGGGCGTATGCCCATCTGGAGAATGTGCTATCCGACGTTAGATCAGCTGCAGGTTCACTCAGCTCTCTTCTGTCTGACTAGCCTAAAGGAAAAAGAAGTGAAACATTTTGCGCGGACGTTTCACCTCTGCTGATCTCGCGGTGATTTTGGCGAATTTGTATGAAGGAAAAAAAACCACCACTTCATTCCAGGTTAAAAATGCATTGTAAGGCGCGTTACTGACATTTGTACCGAGTAAAATATTACCAAATTTTTTTTCTATAATGCCTTACATTACCGCGTTACCGCAAAAAGCAATGCATTACAGTAATTCGTTACTTTTGTAACACATTACTCCCAACACTGCTCTTACGTTATCATGGAAGGGAATATCGTGTCACGTCGTTCTGTTATAGGAATATCATCAATGACAAGGTCTTGTGATGAAGTGGAGTTCCCACGTTAACATTAATTATTTTCCTGTAACAGCATATCTCAGAGTGTTGTATTCCTCATAGAACATGCGGCGTTACATTTCATTTCATTATCCGATTATATCTTATGATGTGGAATGTCTGTGAAGCTAGTGATAGTTAGTTCCTGCTATCATTTACAATTTTAGTTTTATTTATTTATTTATTTCTCATCTCATCTCATTATCTGTAGCCGCGTTATCCTGTTCTACAGGGTCGCAGGCGAGCTGGAGCCTATCCCAGCTGACTACGGGTGAAAGGCGGGGTACACCCTGGACAAGTCGCCAGGTCATCACAGGGCTGACACATAGACACAGACAACCATTCACACTCACATTCACACCTACATTCACAGAAAGGCCCTCGCCGGCCACGGGGCTCGAACCCGGACCTTCTTGCTGTGAGGCGACAGCGCTAACCACTACACCACCGTGCCACCTATTATTATTATTATTATTGAGGTTGGAGTGTCATCACATCGCTCCTGTAGAAGACGGCCCCATATGGACAGTCGAAAGTCACACTTGGAAGATGCTCTGGACTCTTACAGTAATACATTTATGTCTGAGGACTACGGTTGACTCGCTAACTTTACGACTGCAGTCGTCATGAACAGGTTTGCACTCAAGTTTCCATCAATAAACAGTTTATAACTTCAACAGAACAGACTTCGTGTTGGAACTGTAATGAATTTCCTGCTTTCACAGGTATACTTTGTGACTGTATGTTGTAGAAGCGAGTTATTTATAATCACGTTGTCTATCACCCAAAAGAGGATGGGTTCCCTTTAGAGTCTGGTTCCTCTCGAGGTTTCTTCCTCATGCCGTCTGAGGGAGTTTTTCCTCACCACCGTCACCACAGGCTTCATCATTGGGGATAGATTAGGGATAAAATTAGCTCATGTTTAAAGTCTTTAAATTTCTGTAAAGCTGCTTTGCGACAATGTCTATTGTTAAAAGCGCTATACAAATAAACTTGACTCGACTTATTATACCAACACAAAGACTGTACAATATAACAAAACAAAAGACAATCGTGCAGTGTAGAAAATGGTCAAAATACAGAAAAACCTTGGGGGTACAAACTTTTGACTGGTACTGTATATACTACAAATCACTGATACGGTATAAATCACTTAAGGATTTATTTTGCACTCTAAAAATCTACCTCTTCCCTTTGTTCATTCCCGGTACACGTCTTGTATTCTCTTACACGTTTACGATTTTTCACGTCTCTCGACGTTTACGTTAATGTTAATATCGTTATAATACCGAAAAACATAAACTGCTCTGTACGGTTTAATCGCTGATTCTGGAGACTCCTTCAATCCTTCTTTCTCCTTCTGTCAGAGCTGCTGTTATAGGAAATGAATCAACACCCTCTGACCAATCAGATTCGAGAGTTTAATCATGCTGTGGTAAATTAGCATACGAGCGATACGAGCAAAACTTGTGAGGAAATGTGAGATTTTCAGCATTTTGTTCTGTCTGAAAGGATTTCATCATTAAAAAAAGTAAAAATGAATAAATAGTAAATGTTTCATAATGTTTAAGGACACTTGAAGACCCTGAGATCTTCCCATACGCTGTTACAATTTTTTTTTTCCGCCAAGGGCGCCGTATTGAGCTCGATACAATGATGGCTTTCGCCCCACTGAGACACTGATTTATTTAGTGCCCTCATTTTATATGGACAATTCCTCTGGAGCAAGGCCCGGTTAAATGTTTCGTTCAAGGAAACAATGGCAGAAGCAGGTGAGATTGTATTAGGAGCTTCATGAACAGCTTCCCTACATTCCCTGTGAGCGGATTCAACCCCCAAGGTCTTTTCCATAATCACACACCAGCCAAGAGAGAACTCCTCAAGGACTGGATTTGAGTCTACAAGTAAAGCTGTAGAAGTGCTGGTCTGAGTCTGATTTGATTTCCATACACACACACACACACACACACACACACACACACACACACACTTGGGTGCAATATGGGAGTTGTGTATAATTAGACTGTTGGTCGTAAGCAAAGGCTTATGCTGCCGGCTGATAAAAAAGGCCCCTAAGAAGCATTGAGTCATAATGGGGCTGGAAATCAAAATGAGATTGTGGCACATAAATTAAACACAGCGTGTAAATTTGAATAAATTAGCATGTTGGTTTGACCGTTTCAGTTCACCGCATGTGTTGCAGATTAATGTGACAAAGACTGCAGTCACCTCCATCACCGAGATCACAGCATGCATTTTCATTTTAGATGCTGTCAAATAAACCAGTGCGCTCACAAAGTGTCATAAAGACGTATTATTACCATTAGAATTTGCATTCGCATTTTTATATGTATATATGTTCACAAACTTTCATTCAGTAGGTGTTGTGAGAAGTTTCAAGGGAGTGAAAAACGTAAAACTTAATTAAAAATACTGGGAGGTTATTACATCGCATAATACAATACAGTATAAGAGCCAATCAGATTTCAGGATGCCAATGAATGCGATTATTATTATTATTTGTTGTTATTTCTCTTGATAATTTTTAACCAGGGCGGCACGGTGGTGTAGTGGTTAGCGCTGTCGCCTCACAGCAAGAAGGTCCGGGTTCGAGCCCCGTGGCCGGCGAGGGCCTTTCTGTGTGGAGTTTGCATGTTCTCCCCGTGTCCGCGTGGGTTTCCTCCGGGTGCTCCGGTTTCCCCCACAGTCCAAAGACATGCAGGTTAGGTTAACTGGTGACTCTAAATTGAGCGTAGGTGTGAATGTGAGTGTGAATGGTTGTCTGTGTCTATGTGTCAGCCCTGTGATGACCTGGCGACTTGTCCAGGGTGAACCCCGCCTTTCGCCCGTAGTCAGCTGGGATAGGCTCCAGCTTGCCTGCGACCTTGTAGAACAGGATAAAGCGGCTAGAGATAATGAGATGAGATGAATTTTTAACCATTTGCATCGGTCTCAGATTATCCCGAGAATCATCGTTAACACTTTAATTAAGTCAAAGTAATTTAGAAAAGGCAAAGAGTTTAGATTATGAATTGATCACTGTATAAAGTTCATTCTGTCTCAAAATGCACATCGACAAGCACTTGTTTTAATAGTATGAGGAAATAAAAGGCATATTTATGCATATAATCTGAAAATAAATCTATTTTTTTCATTATCAGATCAACAAAATACCTAAACCATCGATCCCCGATTATTAGAATTTATTACACGGCTTTGTCAAATACTCAATTCTGATTGGTCAATTACAGCATACTGTGGTCGATTATTTTTAAATAATAGACCGTTGCTACCGTATGAAGACAGTTCCAATCTTAGACTCTGGAGGACCACGCCCAATCATATCAATCCACAGAAAGAAGTCTGGTAAATTTTCATGCTTTAATTTAATAAGTAAATTAACAACGTCAGCTCATTCGTGATACCCTTTTTTTTCAGGAATTATCACACTAAGTAGGCTAATCTTATGAAGGCTACAGAGTTTACGTTGCTATGGATGCAGTTCCAACTGGAAAATCTGAAAGACTTTTTTTTTTTTGTCGGAAACAATAAAATAATTTTTAAATCAATATTTTGTGTCAAATTATACATTTCTGTCATAAGTAACACGGCTTTGTTGAATACTTGATTCCGATTGGTCAATTACAGCATACTGTGATCTGTTATTTTTGAATAACAAACCATTCTTCTGGAGACAGTTCCGATCCTGGACTCTGAAGGACCACGCCCGATCATATCAGTCCACAGAAAGAAGTCTGGTAAATTTTCATGCTTTAAATTAATAATTAAAATAACAACGCTGGCTCATTTGCAACATCCTGTTTTTTTTTTTTTAAGAGACTCTATCAGAAAACAGCAAGGAAGATTTTTACCTCCGCCAAGGAGGTTATGTTTTTGGTAGCGTTGGTTTGTTTGTTGGTTTGTCTGTTAGCAACATTACGGAAAATGTTATGAACGGATTGCTCTGAAATTTTTTCCAGAGGTGCGACTGGGCACAAGTAACAATCCATTAAATTTTGGCGGTGATCCGGATCACCTTCTGGATCCCGGAATTTTTTAAAGGATTCTTGGCGGAGGTCTGCGCTCTCCGAGTGCTTTTCTAGTCCTAGTAATAATTTTCATTTTCAGGAATTATCACACTAAGTAGGCTAATCTTAAGAAGGCTACAGATTTTACGCTGCTATGTGGACGCAGTTCCAACCAGAGAATCTGACAAACTTTTTTTTTTTTGTCGGAAACAATAAAATCATTTTTAAAACAATATCTTGTTTCAAATTATTCATTTCTGTAGTAAGCAACCGTGTAATAAGCAGGATGATATCCAGTGTCCCTGGTCATTACTGTGAATTAAACCCTGACAGGTGCTGCAGGACCTTGATGTGAAGCGGAGGGACACTGAATCGTCCTCAGGCGGTTTATTTCACAATAATGAGCGGATCAGTGTACATCATCCTGCTTATTACACGGTCATGAAGAATTTGACACAAAATATTGATTTAAAAATGACTTTATTGTCTCTAGAATAACGGTCTGTTTTTTTCAGAAATAGGAGACTATAGAATGCTGTAATTGACCAATCATAATTGAGTATTCAATGAATGAATGAATGAATGAATGAATTTATTTTATTTCGAACATGTATAAAAAATGTATGTAACTATTTGTACATACAAAAGAAAGAAAACGAGAAAGTGACAAAAAAAATTAATAAATAAAATACATAAAGAGCTAAGACTTTACAATACACCGCACATTGTTCGAAAAAGGACAAAGCCATGTAATAAAAATAAGTTGTGTTTGTGTTGCCGTGGCAGATGCGGCGGGATTAGTGCAGATTTAATGCCAAACGATCAGAGAACACTAGCATGTGGACCTCAGCTAAGTTCCTCCATCAAGGGCAAAATGGTGCATTACTATTAATTACCAATTAAAACATCGATGTTTGAGATTAAATTAATGATCTTGACCAGCGGGACTTCACTTTATATCCGCCCATTACTGGTTTGTTGGGTTTTTTTTTCATATTTAGTGCCAAACTTTAAAGTTTGCCATGTAGTTGATCCTGATCTTAGCTCACCCTATGAACAGAAAAGTATATTTTTCACACAGTTGGCTGGGATTTTCACTCATGAAAATGAACAAAAGTCATTTTAAAAGAGCATTTTATTAAGCATCCGCACTCCACCCACACACTGACTGTCCGCTCAAGCTGGGAATCTTTATCTCACACCAATATGTGCCAGATACTCTGACCTGTTAATCATTTTCATGAAAAAAAAAAAAGATTACGCACGCACACATTATCGTCTGTTGCTCTGTTTTTGCATATGCTGCAGCGTGCATTAGTGATAACACATCTAGCTCAAAGGACGTCGGTTTGTGTGGGCTTTTTGTACGACTGAGGAACTTTTCAGTGCCTGAAGGACTGCGACGACACTAAATTCAGTTATAAACATGACAGCAACAGGAGGCTGGGTGTAATTAGACTGTTGGCTTATGTAGCAGGGAGATTTTTTTTTAATAAAAAAAAGCCTCGAGGAAGAATTGAATTGGCATGAGACAAGAAGACAAAATGAGAATGTGATGTTTAAGTTAAAATGAATCAAGTCACAAAGTGCATGGTACATGGAGCTGTAAAACCCTTGGGGACATGTTGTCATATTATCGGAAAATAACCAAGAACTGCATGGTGTGATGAAGTAGAGATAGTGGTACCACTCTGAAATTTTTCAAAACAGCTCATTCTAATGTGTTTTATTCCTTTTGTACCAGACCAATAATACCAAACATTACAAGTGTTTACTTATTACTATTATCTCTGTCAGCTTTGTCAGAGGAGGCTATGTGTTCACCTCCTTTTGTTTGTCTGTTCCCAACATAACTCAAAACATAGCGAATGGATTTGGATGAAATTTGGTGTACAACTTTAGCAATCGTAGCACAGAGACAGCGCTGGTTAAAGTAGTAAATGACCTACCGTACTACTGGCTTCTGATCAGGCTTGTGCTCCCTTGCTTGACTTAGTACAGCTTTTGACACTATTCATTATACTATTCTCTTTAATAGACTATAAAGTGTTATCCTAGGTTCAAGTGATTTGATTTTGATGATATAGTATGCGGCTTGGCAGAGGTATGCACTCTACCAAGTGCCCTTCTAGTTAAAAAATGATATTTTTTTCCATTTATAGTTACATTTAAAATCGTGGAACAACAACCTCAATTCCAAAAAAGTTGGGATGCTGTGTAAAACGTAAATAAAAACACAATGTGATGATTTGAAAATCATGGAAAGCCTATATTTCATTGAAAATAGTACAAAGACAACATATCAAATGTTGAAACTGAGAAATTTTATTGTTGGTTGAAAAATATCTGCTCATTTTGAATTTCATGCCAGCAACATGTTTCTAAAGAGGTGGGACAGGGGATTGTGTTGTATCACCTCTACTTTAAATAACACACTGTACAGTAAATGTTTGAGATCTGAGGAGACCAGTTGCTGTGGGTTTGAAAGTGAAATGTTGCCTGATATACAATTTTAGTTGCTCAACAGTTCAAAGTCTCCTTTGTTGTATTTTTCGCACTAACGTTAAGTCATTGAAAGCGAGTGATTTGATCAGCACTAGTTAGCTATCCTTAGCTAGTAAACTAGCATTAACCAAAACACTAACGTGCGGTTTAGTAACTGTTCATATAACGTATATTAAAACAGTTATAAATCTATAGCATCCATTTTATGAATGAAATTAAAATGTATATAATCAGTAAAACATTTCACAAAATAAGTGAATATGAATTGTGATTATCTTTGAGACATTTTCATTCCTTCTACATTCTTTTGTGTTCAGATTTTAACTTTGATGCATTTCTTTAACTTTTTGTCTGTTTCTGTGATTCTGGACAAGAGGCTGAATTCATCGCACAAACTGGATACGAATCAATTTATTTGTAAATCATTCTCGGGAGCATGAACACGAGACATGTGGTTCAGGAAGATCTAGTTAGGTGGAAAAACAGCTGTATCCTACAACAGCAGCTGTGTGCTTGTTCCTGAGTTTGTAATCTTTGTTGTTATTATACAGGTTATGCACCAATTACACACCAATTTAACGAACATTTTGAGAAACTCAGTCGTTTCACATTAACGACTTTGAAAGAAAGCAATATACAATACAAGTCTGGAGAAATAAATGAATACTGCTCATTCAAATAGAACAAAAGTAATGGCATCCTATAAAAGAAGGAGCTAGAGTGTGGCTGTCGTAGCGGATATGTTGCAGTGGCTGAGCTGCATTTTTGGTAGATTTATCACGTGTTACACTTAGGAGACACCGTGAGCTGGCCTAGTGGTTAGCGTGTCCACCTCTCACCTGGGAGATCCAAAGACCATCATAAAAATGGTACCTACTGCCGTCTGGCAAGGCACGCTGCAATACAGATGCCAGACGGGAGTCAAATTCTTGCGGTTATCAAAGGACCAGCCCCCCAGTGTAACCCGAGCTGTATAAGGGCTATAGAAGCAGAGATCAGTGCCACCCAATGTGCCTTAAGGGCCTGGTTAGTACTGGGACAGGAGACTGCCTGGATAGACCAGGTCCTGGCATGGGAAGAACTTTGACTTTGATTTTTGACACTTTTGGAGGCGCTCTTTCACTGTTTAGGACCTTCAAGGGCTTTTTATCTGTTTGCATTGTACCATGAAGTGATGTAAGCCAGCTTGCTGACATGACATTAGCAGGAAATGCTAGCAAAGACTTTTATATTTCACTTCGACACGTTAAAATCGTGCTGTATTTCCTCCGTCAAATCTACGCACAAGAAAGTCTGGACTTCTCTTTCGGTCCATGTTGTCCGTGTCTTTTTTTTTACATTTTCAAGGCTGATGTTAAGATTTTTTAAAATGGCGGTTGCTGGTGCTGCATTGGCTTATATTCGACCACTCACCATATGCTTATATCACTCATGGTTCCTCTTGTGCTGGGAGAGTTCCTACCCTGAAGTAGGATCTTGAAACGACATTCTAAGAACAACGATGGTCCTCTGTTCCTGCAGTGCATACACACAACAGAAGGGGAACTTCCTCCAGTAGTTCTAAGAACTATGAAAATGTTCCTCCGATCTGAAAGTGTCTATTTTGTCATTTTTTCGCCATCATTGCCTTTTATGGAGTTTGGTGGGCGTGGTTGGAAGTAAGTAAATCAACCAAGTAAATCAAATCATGTCATGAACATGCTTGGAAATTTACATGCGGTCATAAGTTATGTTTAAAAAAAAAATGTTTAAAAATGAGGCCCTATGACATGATATATGATATGATATGATTTGAAATCTTTCTACGTATTAGCTTATAAATATTTCCATTCCATCCAGTTTTTCACTTTAAGCCAAAACGCTGAGCTTTATTCAGTGAAAGAGTTCATTTTTGCATTTTCCTTCGCATTAACATGCTGCAGGCGGCACGGTGGTGTAGTGGTTAGTGCTGTCGCCTCACAGCAAGAAGGTCCTGGGTTCGAGCCCCGGGGCCGGCGAGGGCCTTTCTGTGCGGAGTTTGCATGTTCTCCCCGTGTCCACGTGGGTTTCCTCCGGGTGCTCCGGTTTCCCCCACAGTCCAAAGACATGCAGGTTAGGTTAACTGGTGACTCTAAATTGAGCGTAGGTGTGAATGTGAGTGTGAATGGTTGTCTGTGTCTATGTGTCAGCCCTGTGATGACCTGGCGACTTGTCCAGGGTGTACCCCGCCTTTCACCCGTAGTCAGCTGGGATAGGCTCCAGCTTGCCTGCGACCCTGTAGAACAGGATAAAGCGGCTAGAGATAATGAGATGAGATGAGATTAACATGCTGCATAATTATTTAGCTAGCTTGATATTATTTCTTCCTCTACAAGGACATTTGTTTTATTTAATCCATTATTAGTTTAATCCAGAAAATAGATCTATAAACTTCACAGTAGGACTCCGATGTGCATATTTATATCCATATCATTAATCCACTCAGTTTAGCAATTAAGCATTGCTGGTTATGCATGAGCGACGGTTGCTGGCTTTTCTGTGAATTCTGTAAATGCTAAACTAAGTTCAGTGCCCTCTGGGAAAATTAACATGTTTGCCATGACACCTGTTTCCCTCACCTGTCACGTCTTTGTCTTTTTTATCTATTAAATCACCTGTTGTTGTCTTTCTTTCTTTCTTTCTTTCTTTCTTTTTTTCTTCTTCTTCTCTAATTTAGTCTCTGTGTCTCAGTTGATAATATCCAAGGTCGCAGCTCTTGGCACCGCTATCAGCTGTCTGCTATCTTGTTATAATAGAAGTGAAATCACATTTAATTAGTGTATTCATTCCAGCGAGTGACACCCAGACGTGCAAATGTTTGTTTGTTTTATTTAAATCAAATTTGTGTCTGCAAAACACAACAAGTATCGCGCTCAGTAACAGGACCTCCGGGCCACGTCGTAACCGTCTTTATTCATCAATACTGATAACGCACTTCGCAATGAGACTTCAGGGGAGAGAAAAGTGTGTGTGTGTGTGTGTGTGTGTGTGTGTGTGTTTGTTTGTTTTTAGGAACTGTGTATTAAACTACACTACCATTCAAAAGTTTGGGGTCACCCAGACAATTTTGTGTTTTCCATGAAAAGTCACACTTTTATTTCCCACCATAAGTTGTAAAATGAATAGAAAATATAGTCGAGACATTTTTCTGGCCATTTTGAGCATTTAATCGACCCCACAAATGTGATGCTCCAGAAACTCAATCTGCTCAAAGGAAGGTCAGTTTTATAGCTTCTCTAAAGAGCTCAACTGTTTTCAGCTGTGCTAACATGATTGTACAAGGGTTTTCTAATCATCCACTAGCCTTCTGAGGCAATGAGCAAACACATTGTACCATTAGAACACTGGAGTGAGAGTTGCTGGAAATGGGCCTCTATACACCTATGGAGATATTGCACCAAAAACCACACATTTGCAGCTAGAATAGTCATTTAGCACATTAGCAATGTATAGAGTGGATTTCTGATTAGTTTAAAGTGATCTGCATTGAAAAGAACAGTGCTTTTCTTTCAAAAATAAGGACATTTCAAAGTGACCCCAAACTTTTGAACGGTAGTGTATCAGACAAAACAATGTCTCCCTCTCTGTCTGGTTATGAAGCTTCCTGACAAGGTCTGTAACAGTACTGTGCATTTTCATGAAGGCCACATTAATGGTTTATGCTTTTTCTCCACAGTTAGAGTGTACTGCCTTACAATTTAGTGCAAAATCATATATGAATATTATAAAATAAATCTGAAAATTAAGTACGCCATAAATATACTGTTTATTGTATTAAGCGCTTAGAAATCACAGGCTTCATTACACTTAGGCATGGAGTCTTCAGCGTTTAAATGTCCAGTGTAAGTCAGGATTAAACCACTCCGTGTTGGGCACTGATAGGAAAATTATCACCAGTGAGATAGTGTGATGAAGCAGGATCCCTGTTACGACCTCGTTGTTACTTGTTTTAACAACTAAAACAGTGTTTATCTATCTGACACTCCAGTAATTATTTGACAATTTTATTTTTTTTATTATTATTAATTCATTAACAATTGACACATCGTACTTTTTATCCATTGTAGTATGTCCCTGACGTGGCTGAAATACTGAAGCGCAAAGAGGTGGGAAATAATGTCAAACGCAGTCTTTATTTCTGCTTTCCAGGTTAATTGACTCAAATTTGTTGCACACACACCAATAATTGACAACAGGTTTGATGACTTTGCCATTCACCTTCCCTGGCTCCACCCTCAATTTACAAACCGACACTTGACCACGCCCCCACTGCCACATCCATTTATTGCTAACTTTTGTTGTGGAATGTCTGCGAAACAAGTTATCACTTATATTATGGAAGCTATAAACAGTCATTCCATCACCAGGCTCTCTGCTTTTCTCTTTCTTGAAGTTAAGATGACAAAAATTGTCACGATAACAAGAAGCCAGAGTCCCTTCCGTGCCAGAACCTGGTCTTCCCAGGCAGTCTCCCATCTCGGGACTAACCAGGTACTTAAGGTGCATTGGGCAGAGCTGATCTCCATTTCTATGGCCCTCAGCCTCTCACATAGCTTGGGTTACAGTGGGGGGGAGTGCCCTTTGGTAACCCTGAGGGTTTGACTCCGTACCGTTATGAAGAACGAGCCTTTATTTGCCACATGTACACTCAGGAATTCCTCCTCTGCATTTAACCCATCTGTGAACATACATGAGCAATCACACCCAGTGGGCAGTTGGGGGTTAGGTGCCT